>NC_046378.1:6020109-6160643 GCF_011125445.2 Fundulus heteroclitus | reverse complement strand
AATAGAACGGAGCGCTGTGCTGAACAGTGGTGTCAGTGGACGTCTTATCGAAGCTTGCCTCACAGTCCCGACCTATGACGACGGTTCTGAACAAACATGCCGGCACTCACACATGCAGCCTGGAAAAAGCTTTTATTGGTGTTTAATAGGGGATGTAGTCTGAACACACCTGCCCAGCAAAGGGAAAACATTAGGTGAGCACTAAAGGAAGCAGAAATCTACGGTTTCTACACAGGATGGAAATGTGTGTGGAATGTTTTTTTTCCATTTTCAAAAAGCTGAAAATTTAAAACGTGTAAATAAAAGGAAACACCGCTGCTCTCTCTCCTAATTTTTTGTCTAAGACTTTCAGACCGGGGTCCGGACCACCCACCGGAAATTAACTCAGAAAAAAGTGTGGAGGAACCCTGCTAATTGGGTTTTAAATTGTAATGGCACAAAATGATTGTTTCAGTTGGATATTTCCCTGAAGTCATTCTTGTAAAGCAAGTTTTGAAAACTTAACATGAAATGTATAAAAATGACAAATATAACCTCTCACAGACCTGTTAGTATTTTAACAGTTTTGTCATGTTGTTGCCTTGTCGCTCCTTGGTCTGTATGATTTTTGCCAAATATTAAAATTGCATTTATATTTCAACCATAATTGCGATTTTAATGTTGTCTGTCTTTTCTCCGCATTAACCACAAGCAACAAAAATGGTCCGTAGATAAAGATGTTTGTAAACAAGGACTATTTAAAACAAGAAACTGAACTGTTTTTTTTTTATTAATCAGAATATTCTTACTCAAGAGAATAGCTTGTTGCATCGGACATCAATCCTTGTTGAACGTAAAGTGCAACCAATAAACAAGTCTATGTATTAAACAGCTTGACCACTACTTAGTGTTGTGGTGAGATTCAGTATGATTATATAAACTGTAAAACAAATAATAAAATCAGATTATTTCACTGCTGCGGTTCTCTTCCCTTCTGCATGGAGGCAAACCCACTTTAAACATATTACTGACACCTAAAGGATCCAGTAATTGTTACGTAGCCAAAATTACAGACCTCTGCCATTTGAAAATTGAAATTTTTTTTTATTGCGATTATATTGTAAATGTTATTAATTGTGCTGCCCTAGGCGTTCCTGCAGCTATCCACTGGTTTTTGATGGTTGGAAAGAAGCTGCTTTGCGTGTGGGGCTATCCTGCAATCACAGAAAGCCCTCCCCAGTCTTCAGGACGGTGGAGGAATGTTGTACTCTGTATTATTGATTAACTTTACTGACGTAGGTTAGATAACAGAGCCTCCTATCGCCTCTCTGATCCAATTAACACAGATTTAGATACACATTGTGTCCTTTGATTTGACCTTTTTACGTACCGCTACCCCCTAAAGCACCCTTATCCCCTAGTTCCAACTCCAACCACTGCTGAATAACGTACCTCAGCATGTTGGGCTTTCCTGGTGGACGACTCCACAAACTTGCCCATCTGCATGCCTCTTTTAGTGCTGGAAATTTCCGGAAAAACCGTCCCTCCCTGTTGACAGTTTGTCAAGCGGGTTGGGTACCTCACCATGTAGCGTCGGGAGCCACCGGCTGCCACTCAGCTCTGGCTGGATGTGATGGATTAGGTTGTTTCAGAAAGCCAGGGCCTTATTCACAGAAATTCTTGTGAAAAATGCCTGATGCAAACCAAAAAAAGCATACGTAAATGTGCCTCATCTCCAACTTTGAATAGTGTGTCGTGGTACAGACGGAAGAGAAATATCCTTACAGCTGTCTGAGGCAACCAGCATAGAAAAGTACCAAAGTTTCCCCGTTTTTAGAACAAGGGCACATCTGGTAGATGCCTCCCTCTTTAAAGTCCCTAAATTTGAAGTACAGAACAAAGCTTTGCAATGAGACTTGGGCCAGTTTTGGATTTTCACGCTAAAGAGTTAATATATGACACTTTTATTCAAAAAGTTTGAGTCTTACAATATGTAAAACGTGATCGAACTAGACCATTATTCCTACTGCATCAAAGTTGGGGAGCATATTGATTATTAGTTCTAATGTTTTTAAAGTGTTGATTGTAATGCAGAGTTGTAGAACAACAAATCTGCTTGAGTTGTTTGACTGGTTATTGCTCAGATCATAATACCGTTCCTGTATTCTGCTCTTTACAGTGAGTGGATCGCCTGGTTTAATTTGGGCTAACCTGTTCATGTAAAGTCTGCAGTTTGCTGCTTTCACATGATGGAAATGATGGCTTTTAAAACCCCACACCAGGGCTCCCTTTATCACAACTGGGAACGTGTCCAAACAGCCATGCTGGTCGGGTTTATAAGAGGGAGGAAAGTGTAGCAGCCAGCTGACCAGCAGTGTGCAGGAACACTGTCCTGCTCTTCTCTGGCTATCGCCTGGAGGAAACTGGTGAAACCACTAAAACCACATGTTTTTTTTTTTTTTTTGTGTGTTTTTTTTTTTTAAACCTCGATATACTTTGACTCCAGTCACCAATCCAGGCTTTTTTCTAAGGCCACAAATATATCGTCATCACAAAAGACTGTTTGAGTGCAGTAATTTTTAGCCAATCTAGTCCAAGTGCTATGAATTAACCTTTTCCATGCTAATGTACTATTTAACCAGTTGGACAGTCTCATGACAGCAGAGGCTCACACCAGACAAATGGCATTACCCACAATGCTAAAGGGCACAGAGTGGTGGAAGCACAGATGAGAGGAAAGAAAAAAAGACTTGTATTGCAACTATTGTCAATGCAGTATTTACCAGTGTTGTCACTAGATTTTCTAATAATATCCTCCAGTCTTACTTGTTTCTAATAACCAGTTAGTTTACAGGTGTCAGTGTGATTAGCTGTCTACATCTATGGTTTCTTGGATTGGACAGAGCTCACCATAAAGTTTCCATTGATTCCTAAAGGGTTGTGTTGCCAAGCGACATTTCATTGTTGAAACTAATCTTAAATCGCCTCTGGCTTTTAGACTCTGTTCTACCCTCATGTCGTCTTCTTCGTCTGACAATAGAGACGAGAGGCTTTTCATTCTTTGTTTTTCCTATTGATACACAAAGCATAAAACAGAACAAACCTGATTATCCAAGATGGCGGCGCAGCAACTTGCTGCAGCCAGAGGCACTCTGCTTTTTTCTGTTGCCACTGCAAGCTCTAAAGTACGGGAGAGAAGAGCTACTTGGTCTGAGACCACACTCCAAAATGTGTGTGTTGTACCGATCGCCGAAACCAGACTCTCTTCCACCCGAAATACAACAGGGCCATCGCTCCGCCCACTTCTGAGGCCTAGGCAGGAAAAGACGTGACGGCCTCCGCACCAGGCAAAACCCTAATTCACACCGACCAGCCCTGCCCAGTCTCCTCCTGGCAAATGTTAGATTCGTCGCCAGTGAGAATCGCCCCCTACGTAAGTTGGACAGCTGTGTAGCGATCTTCAGAGACGTGGCTTACCGAGCATGTGCCGAACGCCAGAGTCAGGCTAGCATGCCGCTCTTTGTTCAGAGTAAATCGTAATGAAACGGCAGAGAAAAGCAAAGGTGGAGGCTTATTAATGTACGTCCACATCACCTGGTGGACAGAGATGATCCACTACAGAGATGAGGGCCGCAATCTGACAGTGGTGATCCAGGAACAACCTCATCCTGAACACCAGCAAGACCAAGGAGGTCATAGTGGACTCCAGGAGGTCCAGGAGGACTGAACACGCTCCTCTACGTACAGGAGGAGGTGGTGGAGCGCATGGACAGCATTAGGTGCCTGAGCATTAACATCTCCTACGACCTCTACTGGACTGTGAACACCCCCCACCTGGTGAAGAAGACCCAACAACGACTCCTCTTCCTCAGGAAACTAAAAAAATGTCTGGACTTCCCACTAAGCTGTTAAAAAACTTTTTAACTTTTTGTTTTATGTCTCAGCATAACTGTGGTATGGAAGCTGCACAGTGCAGGAGAGGAATGATTTAGCACGGGTGGTGAGAACAGCAGAGGGGATTGTGGGATGATGTCTACAGGATCTGGACTCAGTTAATGCAGAGCGAGTCCATAGAAGGGCCAGACACATCTCCACTGATCCCACCACCTGAGCAATGCAACGTTTGCCCCTCTCCCATCAGGTAAAGGCTTTAGAAGCATCAAATCCAGAACTAATGAACTCAGAAACAGCTTCTTTCCAAGAGCTGTGAGGGTTATCGCCCCCTGCTGGGATGTTTGTGCTCCATCATGTTACAATCATACTACTGTTATTGCCTATTTGCACACTCTTATTCTTAGGTATATCAAATTGGACTTTCTGTAAATGAAGACCCAAGGTCGCTGCACAAAAATTACCCCTTGAGATTCATGAAGGACGGCCTAATCCATGTAATGTGGCCCATGTCACTCGCTAAGGGACTGATATCAGAACTACTTTTTATCGTTTTGCAGGCACTAATGTGTGGAAAAAACCCTGTAAATAAGTCTGTTGGATGCGTGTCATGTTACTTATTTCTTTTCTTTTTTACTGTACATCCTAAGCCGGTGTCTGCCTCAAAGGCATTGTCACCATGGTAACACATGGTGACAATAAAGGATTCTTGCTTTCATGTCCTCATCCTAAAATGCTCTTCCTGATAATAGTATCTTATCTCCCAATAAGTTCACAGAAAATCAGAAATCCCATAGTTCTCCTTTGGCACTTCCTGTATTCCTCATGATGGGAGTGATGTACAGCATGAATTTGTGGTAATCGAGGTGGACGAGGAAAACAAAGTTCTGACTGGTCCAATGGTTGAAGAGAACGCAGTTAAATGGCTCTTCAGCCTCCTCGCTGCAGTGTAATCTGTCTGCTCTTAGTTGAGTTGTTGCTGTGTGATTATAGAGGAAGCATTTATGCTGGTGCACCACACTGTGTGGGCGGTGTTTGCTTTTTGCGCCTCTCTCGGCCAATCCATTAGTCCGACTGTACAAAGCACCACCCATGCAGTGTGTTGCACAAAAAAGGAGCAAGTGACCCGGTGAGAAACGTGTTAGTTGAGCACTAAAATGGGCAAAACTGAAAGAGCCAGGCTGTTGTTTCCTCTTAAATATGAATATTATTCATTAAATAGCCCAGCTGATCAACCTTTTATTTGGAGTAAGGCTGCGTGAATAATTTTAGGCTTAGGATTTCTCTCCCCTTATGGAGGCTCCGTTTACAGCCTTGTACTGAGTTCATATTGAAGAAGAAAAAGGATTTACTTGGTTTATGTTGAGACTGGACTGGGATTCACTAATAATTGGTGTCTTCTCTCAAAGAATCACTTCTCATTCAGAATTAAAAAAACAGAAAAAAAGGGAAAGCTTCAGAGCCAACAGGCCTGCGACAGGACCAATGAAAGGTTCAAGGTTGGCGCTACAGGAGATCCTTCAGTGGCAATGATGTGGAATATTGCGATGGCAGAATAGACTCCGATTCTCGGTCTTCCTCGCTCTCATTTTATTACAATGCTTCCCGCCCTCTAACCTTTAGCATCTTGGGCACTATGACCCGTGGCAGATCTTGGTATCTACTGTAGGGAAACGCTGTCCGGTTGGAAATGATCATTGGCTTACAAAGTATAAACAAACAACTAGAATAAAAACTAGAATATTACCAAAGAGAGGTTGTGTATATATTGTCCCTCATTTCAAAAAGGGGAACTTGTGCCTTAAGTGGATTTTCACATGGTCTTTCTTGTAATTGTGAGGATTATGGCTCACACTAAAATTCGGCGCTTCAGAGAATTAGAAAAACATGAAATGGTTAAATATTAGAAACGGCATAATGGGCTAATTAACTCCAAATGCCTGCGGACGCTTCCTGAGCCTCTAAATGATCTCACTCTGGGGTCAGAAGGCGACGCATCATGGAGATGACTCTTCTGGACATCAAGACAATCATCGACACCCCCCCCCCACCCCCACAACCCCACAATCAGGTTACGTTGCTAAAGCCACGTCATGCACGTCTCCACCGTGGTCGTTGGACCAGATGCCCACTGTCGGCATTGTGCAGTTTCAGTGTTTGTGGAATCTGCAGCAAGTTCAAAGTTAATACTTCATATTTAAATGTCCAGAGTTTTAGAACGGATACAAAAAAAAGGGTTGAGTTTTGCGATGAAAGATGTGTAAGAACTCTGCTTTGGTACATCGTCAATATGTTCTAGACCTTTGGGATTCATCCACAGAGATTGTACTATTGCTAGAGGGCACTCCGTCTGCTACGCTGTGCTTTTGCTTTGTATAGATCATCTGTAGCGTCAGAAAACAACTTTTATTCACCTTTGGGTTCCAGTTTGGTGAAACGGGTTACAATGGTTCACCTCAGGTCTTAATGTAAGTGACATAAATTGGTAAACTTGCACCAAATGATGAAAATCTGGTCAGAGTTGGTTTTAAGCCTAAAGACCAGTTTTAATATGGATGGATGTTGGTATTTTTTTGGCATATTTTAGTCTCCTAAATTGAAGTCATTTTGAATGCATAATCTTAACCAATGCATTAGGGAACATGTGTTCCTAATAAAGTCTTGTAGCAGCTTTTATGCTCGACCTGAGAAAACATTGTTTACATGCTAAAGTATTAAACAGACGTGCTTTGCCTTCAGGCTCTGTAAAGTGTTTTTTTGTTGCTTTTCTTCCCAGAACTTGGCTTCCCAGAAAACCAGAACGGATGATTTTGTCGGAGTAGCGTCACCGTGTAACCTCCATCCCCTCCGCAAAGGTAACCGTCTTCAAACCACTTTGTGCCTTGGTCCACCTCGGGGAACAGCCGAGGCACCGAGCAGCTGCGGGCAGCAGTGGACCCAAACGTGTTGCTTCACTGCCACTCGTGCCTGTCCTCAAGCAGGCTAGCAAGTTCCTGGCATGCCCCTGCAGCTGGCCTGGCTACAGAAGCAAAGGACGCTGGGAGAGCAAAGAGCCCCGCCCCTCACGGGTCTGTAGTATAGTCTGTTTGGCAGAGAGGAGGTGAGGATAGCAACAACAGTTTCACTTGCAGCCCACCCCCTGCTGCTGCTTTCTAAAAATAGGTCCAGCATATGCCTGGATGCTCCTCCCTGTGTTGCTTCCTATTAAGTCAAGTCCTCTTTGAAACGCCGAGAGGGTGAGGAGGGTCCGTTTGCTGCTTTTGTGCCGCTCCTTTCATCCTGACTGCCGAAATGCTATCCCTTTAATTTAATCTGCAGGCCTCGGCGTGGGGGAGATGGTTTTGTTGCACAGAAGCAAATGTAACTGCTGATTAAATTTGGCCAGAGTCTGAGGCGGTGGATTTGTGGTTGGCGTCTGATGGTCTGTCTTTTAAACGCCAGTGGTTGTGCTGCGGGCTCCCAGTGCTGGCAGCGTGTGTGCTCACCTCAGGGCCCCAATTAGTTATTCATCATCAAAATGAATCCTCGTGCCGACTAGCTTAATTAATCTGCCCTTTTTAAATGATTTTATAGTTTTATCACAATGCTGTTTTCTCTCACCCCCCACCCTGCATGCATTTAACCTTTATGTGTCCTCTTCATGCAGGTTTTATGCCCGGTGTCGGTCTTACTGCCAGCCTGTTGGCGACTGGAACAGCGTGGAACCATGAGAGCTCCGGGTGTTTGCTGGCCAGCATAGATGCAGATATGCCACGCTGGTCCCCATCCTGATGGACCGAGACACTTTCTCCCACATCCGGCTGTGGTGCCCCCGCCCCTTCGGCACCTACTCCCAGAACAAGGCTCGGAGTCCGGGCTCGGGGGGCAGCAGTGGCGGCGCCAGTGGAGCGGGATCCCCCTCGCTCTGCAAGGCGGAGCACTCTCAAGGGGCCAGGAGGGCCCCGGAGGAAAGTGAAGATGTAGGGATGATGGTCGGGGTCAAGGAGGGAAAGGAGGAGGAGGATGTGGGGTCGGAGAACACGCCGCCTGATCCCGAGCTCGAGCCTGGCTCCGTGCCACAGAGCCAGGCCTCTCAGCCTCCTTCTGCTCCGCCCTCTCCGCCCAATGCAGGGTCTCAGATGCAAGATGGCCGCGTGCTGCTGGACACCTGGTATGTTATCAAACCAGGGAACACAAAGGAGAAAATAGCCTTCTTCGTTGCACACCAGTTCAGTGGAGCAGGCCAGCCCAGACCGAGTGCCATGAAGGTGAGAACCCGACAGAGTGGGGGATGAGCCTCTTCTAAAATGTCCTCAGAAAACTCAGCTCAGATCGCAGTAACGCAATTTATTCATTTGCCAGTTTAATGTCTGCGTCCTGCAATCGCTCAGGACCGCTTGGATTTTAGGGGCCACACATAGAAGCAGCAAATATATTTGAGCATATGTGGAAAGATTTCCTCATGATTTATGACAGATCTCAGTGACTAAGGGAGACAGAACAGTGGACCTGCTCCTCTTATACAGCGCTCTGCATTGTGTTACTTTGTAGCTGCACCTGTGTACTGACAATGACCTTGAATCTGATGGATAATATCACTGTGGCAACATTGTGTCATGATGCCCTTTGTTTCCCACAGGTCAAAGGTAACTGGGCGACGGACTGCAGCAAGGCCAAACGACGAAGGCGCTGTTCATCTTACGACCCTCCAACGCGCTCTCAAGCTCCGACTCCCGACGGCTCCGTTGGTCCTCCGAGCCCCGACGACAGTCTGCAGCTGGGCGTGAATGAGACGGATCTGCTTTCTGTGGCAGAGATGGTTGCCTTGGTGGAGCAGAGGACCGCCATGGCCCTTCAGGGCATCGTGGCCGTTCACGGATCCCAGCAGCACCAGTCGCTCCCCACCACCCACAGCCAGGGCTTCGCCCCCGGCCAGCACACCGTGCTCCGAGGCAGAGCGTCTGACCCCTCTCCTATGCTGTTTGAATCCGACAGTTCGGACGGTCAGGCCGCCCGAGAATCCCAAAAGCCATCGTCTCCCACCCAGACGGACCAGGAGCTGGAGGAGCAGCAGGAGTCGTTCAGGGTAGCTCAGGCCATTGCACACTTTGAGTCTCAAACCCTGGAGAATCGCCTCCATCTGGGTAATGGACCCTCGGTGCACGGCAGTAATCAGGGCGGAGATGGGGAGCCGAGGAGAGGAGACGCCCTGACGCCGCCCCCGCCGCCCAGCCACAGCCACGGGGAGGTGAGGATAGCTTTCAGGGTGTCAAACATGGACCCCCGCTCCCAGCTGGAGCCCGCTGGCCGGTCCCGCTGCATGTTTATGAGCTGCGGCGGGGGGAGCAACCAGGCGGCTGCCAGGGCCAAAGAGAAAATCACCTGTGACTTGTACCAGCTTGTCAGTCCGTCATCGAGAGACCCCGGCAGTCTGCTGCTTGCTGCCACGGCTTCGGCCCCCAAAGCAGACGGCGACCTCCACCAGGACAAGCCGAGCTGCGGCAGCCCCGACCCCACCCAGGAGCTGTCCACGGGGGAGAAAAAGGCTGCGGGGGTGGGGCGGGAACGCGTGACCGGCTTCCACGTGGAGGTGGTGGTGACGGGGGCCGTGGACCAGTGCGTCTTCTACGGCAAGGACAGCACAGAGAATGTGCAGGAGGAGACTGTGTGTTTCGCTATGCCCGCGGGGCCGGGGAGCGGCGGCGGAGGCTCGACTGACCCGCTGTCAGACGACCCCCCTCCCGGACAGCTCTTCTTCCTCCAGTCCCCTAGGGGAGCGGAGGAGGATGTAACGGCACAGACCTCTGGCAGCGGGACAGGAATGTGCTCTTTGGACTGTGCCAACAACAACAGTCCGGGGGCAGGGGTGGCGACGGGCTCGGGGGAGCGGGCGGCGCGACCAGACTCCCCCGGCGTCGGGGAGGACTGTTCGGACCCTTCGCTGTGTCGCCTTTACCGCCACGTGTCCCACGACTTCCTGGAGATCCGCTTCCAGATCCAGCGGCTCCTGGAGCCCAGACAGTACATGCTCCTGCTCCCCGACCACATCATGGTGAACATCTTCAGCTACCTGCCCACCCGCGCCCTGGCAGCCCTCAAGTGCACCTGCCACTACTTCAAGGCACTGATCGAGACCTACGGGGTGCGGGCGGTGGACTCTCGCTGGAACCAGGACCCGCTCTACAGGGACGACCCCTGCAAACAGTGCAAGCGGCAGTATGAGCGCGGGGACGTCTCTTTGTGCCGCTGGCACCCCAAACCTTACCACCACGACCTGCCTTACGGACGCTCCTACTGGATGTGCTGCCGGCGGACGGACAAGGACACGCCGGGCTGCCGGGTGGGGCTGCACGACAACAACTGGGTGCAGCAGCCCGCCGACGGCGCCCAGCCCATCCGCCCCAAGAGGGAAGAAAGGAGGGAGGAGGCCAGGTAGAGGGGAGGGCGGGGGGGTGAATCCGCCTCATACACACCAACTCATCTCATAGCTTACCTCCTCCTCCTGCCTCTCCGTCACCGGGCTGAGAACTGGGGTCCAGAGGGGGCGACAGGGAGGGATCAGCACTCCCTGACTGTTTGCTCGTCTCCTCATCTTCATCCTCACTTTCTCTCCGTAGGGAGGTGGAGATGCGAAGAGAGGAGAGCGGCATCACACTCCTTGCCTTTCTTTTCCCTCCTTTCCAGCTCCAGAACCCCTCTCTCTCCCGACGCTCTGGAGCGGGTTGGGGGGGGTCCCCTCCTGCTGCTGTCAGTCTCGCCTCTGCCTCTGTCGGGGTTCTGTCTGAATCTGCACATGGATGTTACAGTAGGCCATTTATGTGAAAACGTTGCAGTGTTTTGGATTGAGATTAGCATTCATAAAGTGACGTGCAGAAATGTAATGCCTACCAGCGTGCTTTGGGCTCCCAACACTCGTCCCGGGCGTCCGTGTCAGCTGTACAGAGGGGGGGGAGGGAGGGGGGGCTGCGAGGGCCGGGGAAAAGCTTTCGGTGCAGAATGTTTAGAGTTTCTACAGAAATGTGATTGTAAAAAGCAAACTTGATTTTATTGTTTTTCCTCCGTTGTACAACATGCCCTCTGTAGCGGTCCTGCACCACGCATTGCTCTGTTCTGAATGTGCTGTAACGTATTAAGTGGATGGGTCCCCTGATGCTGCTGCTGAACTCCCGGCTCGTCGCTGACGTGGGTTCTGAACGCGGCTCCCGCCTCTCCGACGCTCCAGAGCGCAGCCCGACCTCGCTGACCAGCCATAAATAGGAGCCGCTGTCTGGTTTACAGAGAATTCTGGGAGACGGACTTGAATGGGATTTAAAAAGAGAAACTAGATGTCACTTTGGAAAGGCCTGATGTCACTTTGTATGGTTTGATTGGTTTGTGTGTTTGTTTTTTTTGCCATTTTTGTTTCTTTCGTTTGGCTGTTTTTATTGGGTTATTTTGTGTCTGAATGTTTGCTGTTGTATTTGCTTTTATTCATGAGGATTGTGTTCTTCGTGTATCAGTCTGTCATCCTACTGAAACAACAAAGTATATATATATTTTTTAAACGGTCATTGTTTTAACCCCCGGCTCTCTTCCTTCCCTGCGCCTCCACAGAGCCATCGTTCATACGTTGACGTGTGTCCCACTATCCCCCACAGACAGCAGAAACTCTCTATACCAGCTTCCAGCCTTAAAAGCCCCCCTACCTCTTACCCGTCCTTCCAGAGACTGAAGCGTCAGATACCTCACGGATGATCAGAACATGCTGAAAGTTGCACAGAACCGCATTGTGGGGGCTGGGTTAATATTTTTATTTTTTTGTTTTTCTTCCACACTCCATCCAGCGCCGCTGGATCCTCTCAAAAACATTGAGTGCCTGGTGATGGCTCTGACTCTTCAATCTTGGGGGAGGGGTGTTTAAAAAAATGGAGCCTATTTATCCGTACCCTCCTCTCCCTCGCTTTTAACCTCCCTGACCACCCCCCCACCCCTGCAAAGCTGACAGACTGGACGTTGAACTGATGTGATGAATGATGCTGAAACTGTGCATGGAGCTGGGAAGATGGTTGGGACGTCATGGGAGAGCTCTGTAGGTTGCAGATGTGTACAATGCTAATGGGAAATATCTGCTTAAATAAAAACAAGTGATGATTAAAACTGGAAATCTGAATGACTACCTGGTCAGCGTGCTGTTTTTATAGCAGGTTTTTCCTCTGACGATGATGATGGGGGGTGTAGAGCAGCCGGACGGGGCCACTTTAACGCTTTTATTGATTTCCTGTAAGCCAAAGTTTTAATAGGTTGGGAGCTACTTTATAAACCCATTTGTGAGTTACTTAACGTTTGTGGCTCAGCGTCTCCTTCACACCTTTACCGATGACTGATTGGATCAGAGTGTAAGCAGATCCTGTAATGGAGTCCAGATCTGGTGACGGTGGGATCGTTGGGGCTGCAGAAATGGAAGGAAGACATTTGAACCTCCTGCCGAGGTTGTGTGTCCGGCTGAACCTTCGCGGTTACAGGGGGGTTGCTAAAGTATCTGCGCCGCGTCGAACCTTTCCTCAAGTGCGGTGCTTGTTTTTTAGGACCCCCGAGTCTTAACTCAACGAAGCGGCTCATGAACAGGTTAGGTCTGGGCTTTGACTAGGCCATTCGAACACATGACGGAGTTTCAGGCTGAACAATTTTGTCGTGGCTCTGGTTGTGATTGAGGTGGCGGTCCTGCCTGGTAGGGGACCCTCCATCCTGCTCTCGAGTCTTTCAGTAGTTAGCTTCGTCAGTCTCAGCGCTGACTGGCCTTGCTGTGTCCCCACAGCATGATGCTACCACCCCCATGTTTCGCCGCGGCCCTGGTGGGTTCAGGCTGTTCCTCCGCAGAGAGCATCTCCTCTGAACAGGGTGTCTTCTTTCCTGTTTGCTGGGTCCCCCGACATGACTTCTAACAGTTTTCTAACTACGCGTTTCTCTCCAACTCCTCCAGAGTTGCTGTGGCCGTCTTGGCTACTTCTCTGACTGAAGCGCTCCACGCCCTGCCTTTTAGTTTAGCTGGCCACACCCTATGTTGTACCATACTCTTGTTTTATGGTCATTGAAGAGCGGATGGAAGCGTGCCTGTGTAAGACATTCAAGCTTGGGATATCGTTTCATCATCTACCAACTTCCTGACCTGACGGCTGGGCTCCTCGTTGGCTAACAAACCTCTGAACACCTCTGCTGAGATCATACTAGGCACAGGAGGACAATATTTACTAAGCAGGTGAATCCTGAAGTTTCATCAAGACCACCGGGTAGAAATGCACATCCCATTTTTCCAATTTTCATTTGTTAAAAAAAATGTAGAAAGCTGAAGGATTTCTCTTCCTCTTCAGATAAACCACAGGCATATTTTCAATGGATGTGTGTAGACGTAACCAGACCACTGTATAAAACAAGTGACTGCTTCCATGATGCGGATAACCCATGGTGGTGAGAAGGCAAGAACAACCTAAATGATAGTGAAACATATTAATTAGTTATTTCTAATATAAGGTTTTTGTTGCAAAGCACAGAACAGGTTTGGTGCTACTGTGAATAGTTTAGGATTGCGCTGGAGGCCTGTAAGTTTATTTTGGTGCAATGACCAAACGGTGCCGGCAGGTGGCACTGTTTCATTAGCTGTGTGGCAGTCCTTTAAGAGCCTGATCCCAGTGCTGTAATCAGCGTCACAGCAGCTCACGGTCACGCTTGGATTCAACATATGTTATCATTACGAGGGTGATTTGGTACGCCATAAGAAATTATTTCAACTGTTGGTGTGGTCGCAAAACTAATTTAATATTTGCCTTTACATATATTTAATCTGATGTTTTTCAATAATCGTACTAGTATATACCAATAGTATATTATGTTCTCATTTAAATTATGAAATGGACAACTAATGTTAAAATTCAGTCCTGGTCTCACCCGTCTTACTCAAAGTACAGAATTGGGTCCTCCATGCCACTTATGTATTGCGATTTATTGCTGAATTAATCATTGACAGCTCAATACTGCTAGGGAAATAATTAGTTGTCTGAGAGGATGTAGGGAAAGATTAGACCTGAATATGAATGACTTATGCAGGAGAAGTTTATCATAGTTGCAGGACCCGGAGACACGAAAAACAGGACATTGTGTATAAAGAAGGACAGAACTATGTTAAAACCAGTCATAGCCTAGGCCCAAACCAGGATTCACTGTTACTGATCAAAATGCAGGGCTATTGAAGCTAAAGTCATTTTAAAGTGTATATTGTGTCTACTGTCAGCAAATAAACAGAATTTTTAGTCAAGCTTCCAGAACCGGGCCACAGGCAGCAGGTCTTCACCATTTCTTATCAGGTTCTTGTTCTCTGTGTTCTCCTCATTCTGGCCTGTTTCTCTCTCTCTGCTGTCTCTCCCTGTCTGCGCTACATTCATACATCGACCAAAGCAAATTATTATTATTATTATTATTATCCAGTGTTATATGACAATGTGAAATTGTCTCTAGTTCTCTCACCTGAACTGTTCTCCTGTCTTTTTAAAAAAGGACCAGTGGCCATAGTTGGCAAATAACAAAAAAAAAAAAGATATACATTTTCAAATTAAGCAATACTGGAATTAATAATAGATTTATAATAGGTTTAACACCTTAGAATACATTCCAATACCCCTAAAATTGTCAAATGAGATAATTTCTACTCCCCCTGCAACAGAGTCAGTGATCCAAAGATGTGGTAAAGTTATTCTAATTTATTCCTAAAATGGGTCTGGACCCATTTTAGGAAAAGACGTGAAGTGAGAGAAACCGGGGTTTATTTTGACAGAGATACAAGCATTTAAAAGTCATAGGGGGTAGAAGAGGGTTAGAGATATTTATTGGGCTTAGTCCCTCACTGCATGTTTCTCATAAACCAATTCTAATACAGTCAAGTGTGTAATAAAACTCAGCAGCGCCATATTATCACATTCTACCACTAAACACGTTCCTTCATCATGCTGAAATTCACGTCTGTGCTCCCTGCATAACAACATAACATAATATCTAGCAGGGGCCAGAGTTAGCAAGAATTACAAAAACAGTAATAAACTGGGTGGGGACACAGGCGGCGTCATCCTTCATGACAGGTTTGTTTACAGTCAGAGCGTGACGTGACCACTACCAGATAAACGTTTGATCGTCTGCTCTGGCTCCCGTGGGGAATGAGATCATGGGAGCTCGTCCCCAGCTAAAGCGACACAGAAATATTTAGCTGGGGACAAACGGGCGCGGTCAGGCGAAGTATCCCCACAGAAAAACAGCAACGGCCATCATGACCAGCGCGTTGGAGTCCACGGTGTACTTCCACACCGGCTCCTCGCTGATGTCAGGCATCGGCGGCTCTGGGGCCTCGGCCGCTTGGTCATCCTGAGCCTGCTGGTCTGCGCTCAGTCCACAGAATCCACCAATCAGGCCACAGATTCCCGACTTTTTACCGCCATCAGCTTCTACAAGGAAGAAAGACGTTGTGTTTGTAGCCCATTCTTTCTGTCTGACTCGGTGTTATTTCCTCTCTTGCCCACCTGTGACTGCGTTAGCCTTCTCTACCCTCCTGTCCTTGGCCTTCTTCTGGGCTCCTCTGGCTCTTTCTTCCTGCTCCCAGTCCAGATCCTTCCTCTCCTCCTTAGAGTGGCGAAGGCTGAACACCAGACGATGGAGCTGAAAGAAACAAAAGGCCGTTTTTGTTCCCATCGTTGCACTGTCCGGATGAGACCTCTCCAGGCGTTCTCTGCGGTCTGAGCCGGGCGTTCAAACCTCGCGCTTACATGCTTCTCCTCGATGGGCTCCGTGCAGAAACTGACCAGCAGCACCAGCACCGACGTGCAGCAAAACAGGATGATGGCGAAGTGCAAGTAGTGGACGCCGCACACCAGGAAAGGGCACTGAGAGGGGAAGATGCAGCTGCCCGTTCCAAACCAGAACTCTGGCAACATCCGGCACAGGCCCACGGCCAGACCACCGACCAGGCCCCAGAAAGCCCCCTGAGGGAGAAAAAAAAACCCCAGCGTCGTTTGGAGGGTATGACGTGAGATAAACTAATATCAGAGGAAGCCTTCTCACCGTTTCGTTGACCCTCTTGACGAAGACCGCGAGCAGGAAGACGGAGGCAATGGGTGGGGACAGGTAGCATGACACTGACTGGATGTAGTCGAAGAGCTGACCGCTCTGGGCTGCCTGAACAACGGGGATCCAGCAGATGCTGATGGCCACGATGCACAGGACCCACACACTAAAGAGCAGAGGAACCATGAGATGTGGCACACGGGTACTTGGGATTTGGAGTGTCTTTCACGTTTTGTGCATCCGTGTGTGTGTGTTCATTATTTTGCGCCACACAGTTGCAGCCTGTCCCCAAGCCAAGCCTCTGTAGAGCCGTGGTCCCCTAGAGTTCCAGCTGCATGCCTTTCAGGTATTTCCATCTATCTTCCTGTTAACTCTGATTATCGTCCCTGCTGAAGAAAACTATTTCCACGGCAGGAAGCTGCCACCGCCGTGTTTCATCCTAGTTTGATCAGCGACGTTTTGTGCCACAAAATGGGCTTCTTTTTTTTGTTTTACAGGCCAAAAAAACTTCCATTTTGGTCCCATCGCTGAGAACTGGGCATTGTTTGTTGCTTAAAGCGCAATCATCCGAACTCTCCCAAACTAAATTGAATTTTGTGTTGTGTGTGGACAACATAAAGACATCTGACATCTTCGCAAGGCTCTGGAACTGGTGCGTCCACAGAGATCCTTTTAGCAGTCAGGCAGACCGGCCGTGTCGCTTTTATTTTGGCACAAAATCAAACAAACCCTTAAATGTGGCCGTCCGTTTTATGGTCCGCTTACCGGCCCACTACGATGAGCTCCCGTTCGGTGGCCTGCGGTCTGATGCGGGTCCAGATGTCCATGGTGAACAGGGTGCTGCTGCTGTTGAAGATGGACGCCAAAGAAGACATGAGAGCGGCGAGCATCACAGCCAGCATCAGGCCTCGCAGACCTGGACAAAGGCAGACGGTCAGGGTGAGCAGCTCCCATCAGATGTTTACACACACACTCATCACCGGCAGGGTCCACAAAACTATTTCTCTATGCAAATATAAGTCTAAACTCTTGATAAACTGAAAATCCCTGCTGTGATTCCAGCCTGAAAGAATACGAGCTAAAAAGCACCATCACAAGCCCAGAACAAGTGTGCCATTCTGGCAGAAGATGGGTGTATGTAAACTTCTGAGCCTAGCTGCGTTTGTTCTTACCGTTGGGCATGACTGTGACCACCAGTTTAGGGTAAGCTATGTTGGAGCAGCCCACTTCGGTCCCGCAAACCTTCTTACAGATCTCTGGGACCACACAGCCAACCTCGTCTACAGAGAGAGAAAATAAAGGCGTTTACACAGATTTCCTGTACAGTTTCACGTCTACGGCCAGTCAGCGGTGACCCCGGTCGGTCAAAAACTGGCCTTCAGAAGTGACTCATCAGAATGATAGCGCTGGATTTCATAGATCTCTCTGATTTGAAAAAAAAAAAAAAAACATTTTCAGGGGTGGGGGCGCTTACCTGGGTAGAGGATCCTGCTGATCATGCCGGGGAACACCATGAGGAACATGGGAAGCAGCTTGAGGTAGCCACACACGATGCAGCCGGCCTTCACGTGGGTCAGGCTGCGAGCTGCAAGGCATCGCTGCACAATCACCTGCAGACGGGCACGGACAAACACACCCATGACCAGCCTGGAGTCAGCCTATGACTGAACCTGTAAAGGTTTCTGGAATGCAGTGGTTCGGTGTGTGGGACCGCAGTGGGTCCAGTGCCTCGCAGCCCCGAACCTCAACTTGAGGAAGACAAAGGATCCAGGAGTTCCACAATGTATTCGAGAAATAAAAACTCGTTAGGCTCAGTGGTGCTCAGGAGTTTTCATAATTGGGAATTTTAATCTGGACTTTGACTGGACCATTTATCTAAAGCATTTGATTCCAGCTCCATGTGCTGGATGGTGAACCTCCCCACAGAGCTTTGGAGCCTCAGCCTGGTTGCCCTTTGTGTAGCTCTACCCATGTTCCCATCCCATCCGACCATCTTCCCTGTCCCCAATGAAGAAAACCATCACATCTCTCTAGCTACCTGGATTTAAATTTCTGCTGTGAGAGCAATCCTTCACAAGTGGAAATCTTTCATGACTGTCTACGGTCATACCTGGAGTCAGCTGGACTGGCAAACACCTGCCGGTTCCTTCAGAAAACAGAGCCTGGGGACATGGCTTCAAACTGCAAACCTACATCCGAGCAAAACACAAGACCTGTGGGAATGCGTCTTTAAACAAGGGGTTCCCAAAGTGTTGGTCGCGAGAGGATTTGATGCTGATGTGCTCAAAGATTTAGTATTTGCTTATTTGTGAAACCGATGTCAAAGAATAACATCACAAGATGCTCCACGCTCCTCATGTTAACGCAGGAGGAAGGCTGCACTTTTTTGTAAGAGTTCTTACAAAGTATCACTTTATTCTCGTGATCCTCCCCCCTAGAAAATATGGAAAAAAATCCCACTCACCAGCCCGTCTCTGGCGCTGTTATTTTAAGGGTCGCAGGGGAACTGCTGTTCTGACGGACCGCATTGCTCTACCTGTGCAGACAACCCAACACGACAGCGGACCGAACCTCCCATGTGAGAATGGCATGACGGGGGACAGTAGATGCTTCAGGCTTGTTTGCTGCCACAGTTTTCTGGGGTCAAACAATTTTAAGACCTGTTGAGGATCAGATGCCTTTGAGCCCCCTGGGCCATAAGACCTTAGACCTTAAAGAGGATGTATTCGTTTCCACATGACCGACTCTAACCCCTCAGCAACAGTTCCTGGACATAATACACGTCAGTGCCCTTTGCCCTAATCTTAAATCCTGCAGATGTTTAACCGCAGAAAGTGCTGCAGTGTAGACGAGCCCTCAGGATTTCGTTATCGCCCGCCCCCTCCACCGCAACCCAACTGTGTCACCATGCCGCCTCAGATCCGTGCTTAAAAGCTAAATAAACAGGACATTCATGCATTTGTGGAAACAATGAAGTCTTTGTCATGCACACTTTTTATTCAAACATCTCAGCAACGACGAGGTTGTAAGAAGCTGGCCGGCTCAGCCGTGGAAAGATCTCCCCTCCACCGCCGGGTCGCTCACCTGATCAGAGCACCAGTACCAGATGCCCCCTATTGTCATCCCAAACAGCACGCCGGGCCAGGGGAGGTCCCCCGTGGTCGGGTCCCTCAGCATGCTGAAGGCGTCCTGCCTGGGGGTGTAGCACTGGGGGGAGATGTTGTAGCGCTGGGCGTCCAGGGAGGAGAAGTTACTCGGCACGGCAGAGCTGTACTTGGCGATCAGCGCGCTGTAGCCGCCGATTTCAGCGAAGGCTGATGGTGACAGGTGCAAAACCACAGAGAAGTCATCTTAGTGTGAGTGTGACGGTCCAGCTGCGCACCCTCAGTGGTTCTGTTTCTGCTGTTTCTATGATAGGACCTATCTTCTACCCTACTAACAGTGCACCTTCTTATTTACAGAAACCAGGAAGAGCATGACGGTTTAGCTGTTCTTTCCCTCATCCACTGAATAAGTGAGTTTACAGCCCCTGGTTAAACTCTTTCCTGGTTTCCTTGCAGCTGTTAGATCCAGACAAAGGCCTCGATGGCCTGAAAACACAAACTGCGTGGTTTGAAAACCAGAAAATAAAATTTAATTGAGACCCCGGACGGTTTTTACTTACAGAAGCCGGTAAGGACGAAGGCCCCGGCGATGATGACAAACGTCTGAAAAGTGTCCGTGTACATCAGAGCTGCAAGGCCCCCTGGGAACCATACACAAGGAAAGTCACGTGGAGAGACTAAAAGGTGGACGGGCTGGAGCAGTTTGTTCTCACACGGTTTAAGATGTGCAAGAAGCACGTGCAATAAGCCTACTCACAGCTCTTATTCTGCATGAAATGTGTGAAAAAGCATCATTTACAAGTTTTATATCAGTGACACAATCTCACACTGAAACATTTACAAAGATCCAACCCTTAAATTGAACCAAAGAATTATTATATTTTTAAATCACAGATGTCAACTGGAGGTGTGTGTGAAGCACATTTATATAGCCACCAAAGCTGGTCGTTAGAGAACCGCAGCAAACAGCAGCATCTCCACAACGACCATTAAACGGCATGGAGCGGGAGATCTGTGTTGCTCTGGGCCCGTTTCTCTTCCAGAACCTGGGAAAAGGCACGACTTCAGGAACCAACTATAACACCGGGATCTAAATAAAAACCTTGTAAGGAAGTAAAAGTAGTAACTAAACTTTATTCATATAGCCCCTTTTGGGATATAAAAATCACAAAGTTCTTCACAAAAGACCAGAACAACAGCTAAACAGACGAAAATGCACAAAAAACCCCAAGAGAAATGAATGAAAAGCTGATTTAAAGATGCGTTTTTAACTGGCTTTTAAAAGAGACCATAGAGTCCGCCAAGCTAACGCCCAGAGGAAGAGCGTTCCAGAGTCTGGGGGCCACAGAACAGAAAGCTTGGTCCTCTTTTGTTTTCAGCTTAGTATGGGGCACCATCAGCGGGGCCTCAGGGACCCGCCAGGGACACGTGGGTCTGCAAGCCTGTGGGTTGGCAGACTGAAAATCTGAAGAGAACCATACCATACCATACCAATTTTATTTATAAAGCACTTTAAACACCAGCAGGAGCAAAGTGCTGCACCCAATCATAAAATACAAACGATCACTCATAACACAATAAGCAAAATACTATATAAAAGTAGTAATAAAAGGAAAGTAAAACACAATTAAAAAAAAAGTCAACGTCTCAGATTGTGTTAAAAGCCAAGAGAAATAGATGGATCTTAAGACGGGATTCAATGACCCACGGCTGGGGAATCGACTCAGAAAGGGTTCACTCGATATAAAGTCAAGGTTTCCCCTGGAACTCTTTGCCCAGAGAGCCTGAGACTGAAGCGCAGAGCTTAGGGGAAGACCACGGACTCTGGATCAGTGGTTCCCCACCTCTTACACTGGGAGCCTCCCCTTCAAATGACGTGCCCCCCACCACCATCACAAATACACACCTGAGTGAATCAGTTCTTTCTTTGTACCGTACAAAGAAAGAAAGTCGTTCTGTCTTTATACGGTACTGGCAAAGAAAGAACCGTACGACTGGCTCTGTGTAATCCTGGTGAAACAGACCTAATTTCATCATGAATGGTGTTGCGACGCCACGCCGAATGACACACACACACACACACACACACACACACACACACACACACACACACACACACACACACACATCAGGCCTTTTTCATTATTTGTTGTACACTGGTTCGTCAATCAAGCTGCCCGTTGATTTCATCCTGAAGCGGGACGAAGACGTTCTTTCTTAGCAGCTTTTTCGGTCACTTTAATTCACGTTGAACGGTTGGATTTTTCTAGTGTTTAGTCTGAAATAACGTTGAAGCGCGGAAAAAAACAAACAAGATTTTAAGATGTTTTGCACTTCTCTGCTGGGGGCGGTGATAAGTATAGCGGGGACTGAAACTATGACCATGCTAAGGCCAATGGGGTCAGCTAAAAATATCCTGCAGGCTGTGCTCAGCACTTCATGTGAGAAAGACCTTTGGGCAGCACACACACACACACACATACCCGTGACGGTGTACAATGCCGTGATCAACAGCAGGGCAATGACCGCAACGTAGATGTTCCAGCCTAAGGCCTGCTGGATGAACACGGCTCCAGAGAACATGTCCACCTGACGGGGAGGAAGGAAGGGATCAGAACAAGGGACGCAAACAGGCGGCCTGAAGTTTTACAGAGCGGGCGGCGGGACTCACTGAGATCTTGGTGAAGATGTACAGGAACAGCGAGATGATGGACAGGTAGAGGCTGATCCTGGTCCCGCCGAAGCGCTTCTTCAGGTACTGCGGCATCGTGATCACCTGCAAAAAGGCCACAGCATCATCCCGTCGCGGCGGTGAGCGACGGGAGGGTTTGTCACACGGCGCGGGAAAAGAGTGCGCGGCCCGGCCCTCTTACCCCGGCTGTGAGGTAGACGGGTACGAAGAGCCAGCCCAGGAGCAGCACGATGAACAGGGCCTGAGACGTGAAAAGCAGCAGCACAAAGTCACGTGGCACACACCGTCTCCAACTCACCCGCGCAAACTCCAACATGGCTCATTTTTTGGGATCAAAACTAAGGAGTGCGTCGTTAAACGAGAAAAGGATTCATGGTGCCTAACATGTTCTTTAAACAAAAACCCCTGTCCGTGCTGAAAAACATGTCCCGGGGCCAGCATGACGCCGCCACCACCGTGTCTCACCATGGGAATGCTCACACCGCATGCTACAATTTTTACTTAACAATTTTGTGCCATTTGGTGTTGGTCGATCACACGGGAGCGCCATCCGATAGATTACTTCAGAGCACTTTATTGGTTGTACTGTGAGAAATGGTGAAAAGGTTCTGTGACGTGCCGGATCGGCACGTTTTGGAGCGCCGCTGCTTACGTTCCACTCGAAGCCTCCCACGGCGATGCCCCCCGCCGCCCCGGTCCCCGCCAGGCCCACGAAGTGACCGCTCCCGATGTTGCTGGCAAACAGGGAGGGCCCAACCTGCAAGAAGAACACTCAGTGCTGTGAGGGGATTTAGAGCAATGCAGGAGTAGCAATAAAAACCTTTGTTTTAGACTTTGCTCGGCTAATTGATAAAAATGAAAACTGTTTAAAAATATTCTGCAAATAATTTTGTGTTCTTCAACAGTCCAGAATACTACAGGGAGAGTGGAGGTCTGGCCTTAGCAATGTTAAATCTGAAAAGTGTGGCTTGCATTCCCCCCTCCAACTGCCCCTTTCACTCTGCCACCACTGAATAAATGCAATGGCAAAGGTAGAAACTGATTTATGAATCTGCCCTTTAAAGCATGTATCATGTAAGTCAAACAGATAAAAACTATAAACCGGTTGCACAGCTTGGTAGAAACGTCGTAGGAAAGAGCGTTTCATCAAGTAACCCTGAGGTGAAAAGAAAACCGTCCGGTCTTTGTTTTGCTCAACAAAGCCCGTCATCTTACACTATAATCACTCCTCAGCACCTCTGCGATGAGGGGCATTGTTATATTTTTTTAAACAAACTATAAAACATTTCTTTAGAGGTTCTGTTGCCCTCTAAACTCACCGACCACCAAGCCATGGAGCGTCCGGCCAGGAAGTATCCCCCCACGGTCCCACGGTTGGTCCGAAGCATGGACTGGAGCACACAGGGAGTGTTAAAGAGTTTTCCTGCTCCGTATCCTGATGGCCTGGCACAAAGTGTGAAAGACTCACCCAGACGCCAACGGCGATGACCATGAGGAAGTATCCGATGATGACGGCGATGTCTGCCGGATTGTTGATGGTCACTTTCTCTGACGGGGGCTCCTCCATCTCTGCTCTTCGGTCAAACCTGAAACTTTCTGCCGTTCTCACAGCAACCGCAGCTTCCCGGGAAGCCTGGCGCCTCTCATGCACGCCTCCATGCGGGCGCAATGGTAAGGCTGGGCGGGACAGTTCAGCTTGGTCAGCTTGGACCGAGAACTTTGGTCACATGTGGTAATATGCAGAATCAGCTGTTTATTTATTAGAGTAATTATTAACACCAAAGCATGAAAAACACCGCCCGTGTTGTTCTGGGTACTTTTTATAGAGCTCTGTCTTTTTTGTCTCATCAGGTTTTTTTGCTTTGACAACCAACAAAGGCTAAATTGCCTCTATTTCTGTTTCTATTCCTGCTTCTTATCATCCAATCATTCTGGTTTTTGAAAAAACTCACAAACAGGCAACATCCTCGACCGATCCTTTACCCAAGCGTCCTCCAAACTTTTGGTTTCATAAAGGTCAAGGAGGGCAGCTTCTTTTTTTTAATGTGCCCCACGGAGTGCGTGTGTTGGGTTGACCAGCTTCAGTACGGAGAACATGCGGTGCTGGAGAAAAGTTTGCATACCATCACTACGGACCACGGGTGTCGTACTCGTTTTGTGCATTTTTTGAATTGTGTGAATGTTTTTGCCCCCTTACATGCCGTCTCTCTTCTTGCTCTTTTGTTCCATTTTATTGTTTCAAATGGTCAAAAATGTTCAGTATCAGACACTAAAGGTAAGCCTAGTAAACACAAAACGCTTGTGGCTGACACAAAAAGGTTGTCCTAAACGGCTTACCCTTGGTGAATCAGGGACTAAATGTGATCATCCCCATTTTGGTTTAAATTCTATTAGTTACATTTAGGCCTGAACACCGTCTGACCTGCAGAATCAAGCAGAACCTGCATGAACAACATGTCGAAGGATAAAGGATTACAATGTGGGTATCGCTGTTGCACTGCAGCAAGAAGGTCCTGGGTTCAAGTCCTAGCCTGGGTCTTTCTGCATGGAGTTTGCATGTTCTCCCTGTGCATGCGTGGGTTCTCTCCAGGTACTCCGGCTTCCTCCCACAGTCCAAAAAAAACCAACAAAAAAACCCAAAAACATGACTGTTAGGTTAATTGGCCTCTCTAAATTCTCCTTAAGTGTGAGTGTGTGTGAGAATGGTTGTCCTGTCTGTCTCTGTGTTGCCCTGCGATGGACTGGCGACCTGTCCAGGGTGTACCCCGCCTCTCACCCATTGACAGCTGGAGATAGGCACCAGCCCCCCTAGCGACCCCATGAGGGATAGACGTGTTAGAAAACGGATAGAACGTTCGAGCTCACCCTAGTCAACAGTGAGCCGAAGCACAACAGCAGGCTCACCGCTGAACGGCTAAAAAAAGGATAAAATGAATAAAAGCTTTTGGAGTGGCCTAGTCAAAGTCTGGATTTAAAGCCATTTGAAGTGCATGGCGTGTTTGAAATCCCTGCAAAGTGGCTGAATTAAAGCAATTCTGTGCTGAAGAGTGGGTTTCAATTCGTCCACAGCGATAGAAGACTAGCCATCAGGTTTAAAGATGCTCGACAGCAGTCATCACCAAGGCTGGCATGTCAACTTATTGGCTTCAGGGTAGTTTCTCCACACAGAGCCACGTTGCTTTGGAGAGATTCTCTTTCTTAAATCAAATCAGCATTTGCTAACTTTTTGTATCTACCTCTTTGCATACATATGAACATGTATTTGATGATCTTAAAGATTTCAGTGTTCCAACAAACAAAGGAAATGTGTGAAGGTGTGTACAGTTTCAGCCCACGGCCACCATTATATGAAGTTCAGCCCTTTGCTTACTGGGGTGGGGTGGGGGCATGAACAAGCTCCTGGTATAGTTCTGGTTCGCTGTTCCACAGCTTTTCTTGGTTGGTTTCCTCCTGCAACGACTTTGAGGCACAATCCAATCTATTAAGCATGGTGGTGGTAGCATTGTGCCCGGGCAGATTTTTTCTACCCGAGACACGGCACAAAAAGTACAGAAAAAAAAAAGAGACTTAAGCCATTTTTTTTATTTCACTCGGTTCAAGAACTATAATTGAACTTTATTGATCTCACAATGGAGAAATTCACTTCTGCATCTTAACCCATCCCCTTGGGGAGCAGTTGGGGGTTGAGGGTCTTGCTCATGGACCCAGAGTGCAGGCAGTTGGGATCGAACCAGGTACTTGCAACCTTCTCAGAGCGCAAGCATGCTGCTCTAACCACTCAGCCAGCACTCCCTAGTTAGGTTTTCTCAGCAGGAGAATGATCCGAAACACACATCCAGACTGGATCTGGAATGAAGAGAACCGGCTAATTTTCTGGAACGGTTCTGTCCTCAACCCTGTAGGAAATCTGTGGACATTTAAAAACCACGCCGTCGTCTGGGAGCAGCCCAGTTACATTAACTCTACTAATTCTGACAAGAAGAGGCCAGTTGGGCTGGAGGCTTGTTGATGGGCGCGACAAACAGAAAGATGGAGTTCACTGGGGGGATGTCTAAATAAATATTGGTGCAGGTGTTTGTTCATTTGTGACAGTGTGTGAAAAAGAGAAAACAGGTCGGAAATTCAAACTAGTTCATCCAGTTCTGGTTTTAAAAATGGACTGAAGTTGTTTATTGTCGGATCATTCTATGAACACCGTTCCAAGGGATCATTAAAGGCCCCTAATTAAAGAACCCGACCAAAAAAAGGTAAAATGTTATTTCTGCTTCATCTTCTTCATCCGGTTTGTTCAGGAACTCCGACAGGAACCAATCTGTGATTGTTAATTTTTTCCCTGAACTAATGGTGGAGCCGGGAGCGCTGAAGGCAAGAAGGAGCAAAGGTCACCAAGTCTCAGCACACAACTAACACCTTCTTCAGACAACAACTTAGTTATGTACATTCATCAGACTGAACACAGTCCTGTGTATTAATTAAACCCAAATAAAAAACCCGTCTGAGCTTTATTCTGGCTGCCAGGGTAATCATTGCTTTTGAGCTGGGAAATTCCACTGCTGTGTACTGGAGGGAGTTTCATGCGTGTAAAGATGGCGGGGTGTTGGGACAGCAGAGCCCCGGTAGTCCTGTGGCTGAACATGACATCATGTTCAGCCACAGGAACACCGGCGGGCTCCAGATCAGCTACAGGAAAAGCTTTTCCCTGACGCTGCTCACCACTGGAACTGAGCAGGGGATAGTTCCCGGTAACACCATCAGCGCTGAATTAGCAAGATCTTACCTCCTTTTTAGGTGAGAACACAGATTCTCAGGAAGGCCCAACATGTTCCTGAGATATTCCACCAATTTGGGACCAATTTTTTAAATCCTGACTGAATTTACTGATCAGCTAAAGATATAAAACTCTCAACAGATCAACCCTCCTCTCACAGCTCGTTCCCCTATGACAGCAGGGTCCGATGGCATAGACTGACCACACCCCGACACGCTGCCGTCTTCACCTAATGTGGCTGGTTGGTGGTGCTGGGGCCATTTCTATAGAGGCTGTTTGTGTTTGCATCCATTTCCTATATCCAACCCCCAGACTGCAGATGGTCGCTGATGCCTATGCTCATTTCAAAGCAGACGGAACGGTACTCTCAGTTGCACATTTTACATGATTTTATTTCCTTCAACATTTCTGGGCGTGATGGTTCACGGTCAAAGTGTTTGTTTGATCAATGTGTGCTTCTGTGCTTGTTTGTCTCTCCAGACGGTCGAGGCAGATGACCTTTCATACTGAGCCTGGTTCTGCTGGAGGTTTTCCTCCCTGTTAAAGGGGAATTTTCCTCTCTACTGTCGCTTCATGCTTGCTTAGTATGAGGGATTGCAGCAAATCAACAATGCAGACGACTCTCCCTGTGGCTCTACGCTCTTTCAGGAGGAGTGAATGCTGCTTGTCAAGACTTTGATGCAATCAACTGGGTTCCCTTATATAAGACATTTTTTTTTACCAATCTTGTATAATCTGATTGATTTTGTAAAGTGCCTTGAGATGACATGTTTCATGAATTGGCGCTAAATAAATACAATTTAATTGTTTCTTGTTTTCTGTAACAGCAGTTGGGACAAAATAAAATCTTGCTCTAGGATGAATTCTGACTGATACCCTCAGATGTGGGAGAAAACGAGGGATCCATTCTGCTGAGCCTGGAGACACGCAGACATTACGAAGCAAACCATCTCTTTCCTGTAACTACAGGTGCAAGCCCGTCTGGAAGCTGAACCTTTTGCTCGTTCTTCTTTGCCAGTTAGCTCAGACTAACTGGATGGAGACCATCGGTACATCGATGTTTGGACTTTGACTGGGTCCGTCTAACACACGAAGATGTATCGACTGAAGCCCTCCCGTTGTAGCTCTCTAAGTTCAAGGTCGGTGTCCTGCTGGAAGGTGAACATCTGCCCCGGTCCCAGGACTTTCTTCCAGGACTAACCCAGCATTTAGCTCCTTCCACCCTGACCAACTTCATTGTCCCCAGAATGCAATGCAGCAACCGCCGTGTTTTGGGGGTGATGTTCTGTAGATATCTGCCTCGTTTGGCGTTGTGCCTGAAGGCCATATCGTTCGGATGGGGCCAAGCTCGGATAAGGAGTTCGTAAGGCCGCTCTTCCATTAAGGTGAGATTTGCAGAGTGCCTGGCTAATGGCCCGGTAATAGGTGCATTTTATTTAGGGAAATCAGAATAAAGGGTTTGAATTCAAAGGCACAATCTGACATTTTCTGTGTAAAAACATGTTTCGTTTCCCCTAAGCTCCGGTATAAACCATGCTGTTCTAGGGTGGGCTTACTTCCCTAAACCCCTGTGGCCTCTGTGCAAAGTGTCGCCTTTGAGCAACTCTCTAGCTAGTGAATGCTGAACTTCAAAGGACGCTACTGTCCCCGATTACCCTACATGCTAAGCTCCTTACAGACCCAGACGCAGCCCGAGAGCCACCAGTAGAGAGCGCTGTTCTGTATCACAGCCACAGTAAATCATGGGCACCCCCCAGTGAAATGACCGGTCTGCGGCTCTGGCTTGAACCGAGGGCTGTCACGCTTGTCGTCCTGCTCAGCCACAAGAAAAAACAGGCGTTTCATAAATGTCTGAACTCCATATTGTCTTCTGAAGTTTATTTGCGTAGCCCTTAGCTGCGGCGTCACAGCACACGACAGGCCCAGAGAGGACAACAAGATCCGTTTCAGCACATCATTACACGTCTCAGTAAACTTGTGTCTAAACAACGCAATGAGGAAAAGAATTCACAGCATTAGTGATTTTTTTTAAATAGCTTTTAAAAATAACAAGAGCAAAAGAAAGCTAAAAACTGCGTCACATTTTGAGAAAACTTTTTTTTCTAAAAAAAGAAAAAAATAATTTTCTTCCTTCGTTAAACGGCGGACTAGGAAACATTCAGATGCCTGACTTGGTCTGACAGCCAAAGATAATCCCTAAGATCTGATCTGCTGCAGGCCTGCATATGTTGTAGAAAAGTAGGTTTTCTGCTTTAAACGAATTCAGGACAACATTGCATGAGATCGATAAGCAGCGGACGCAGGCTGCCCTTCTCTATGGAGGCTCCTGCTTTGTTTTTCCATGGATGTCTCTGATCTGTGTGTTATAGGTCAATTCTGAGCCGGCGCCTCACTGAAGGCGCCATCAGGACTCTTGATTCTGACCCTGGTCTGTCGCGCTAGTCGTCGGGCTTCTTGCAGTTCTCTTTGGCTAGTCTCAGTCTGGACAGGATGTGCTTTTTGGGAAATTTGAGAGTGGTGCACCCGAACTGGCTGACCCCTCCGGTCTCTCCGGGGAGCTTTTCCCGTCTCTGCACCCAGCTGCGCCAGCCCGGTTTCCAGCAGTACACGCTGTCGTAGAAGCGCGAGCCGTTCTCTCCGCCCAGCACGTAAATCCTCCTTTTCCACCTGGCCACGCCCCCCGCGGCTATCCGCCGAGGCAACCCGGGGAAGACTACGGGACTGGGAGCTCGGTCACTTCCGCCACAGGCGGCCCCCCGTTGCTCCGCACTGACCATCACCCCTCCCCCGGTCACCTCCCTCTCCACCCCGGTCCCCCGGCCCTCCCTAAAAAACAGCACCCGGCCTGTAGCGTCCAAAGTCTCCAGGTTGGTGTAATTCCCGTCCAGGAACTTGGTGGTATCCCTCATGTACCCGCCGATGGCGCAGACCCCTCCCCTCACGGCCACGCCGCCAGCAAGGCAGGTAGTGCCCGAGTCCAGAGCTACCCGTGTCCAGCAGTCGGTCAGAGTGTGATAGATGAGCACACCCGAGTGCACCACGGCCCTGTTCTGTTCAAGCGTGGTTCCGCCCAAAAGGTAAAGGCGCCCACGTAGAGCCGCGCAGGCAAAGGCTCGCAGGGGGAGCGGGAGCCGAGGCCCGGGACCCCACTGGAGCGTGGTCAGATCCAGCGCCTCGCTGGAGTCCAGCAGGGCAGAGCGGTTACAGCCCCCCAGGGCGTAGAGCGAGTCTCCGCAACCAAGCAGGCCCAGCATAGAGCGTGGCTGGCCCATGGTGGGCCTTTCTATCCATCTGTCCAGCACTGCGTCGTATTCATGCACGGCGGCAGACACGGAGCCTGTCCGGAGGATCCCCCCCGCTACAAACAGCCTGTCGCCCACAGCCGTGCACCCTGGACTCACCAGAGAACCCAGCGCCGCCAACTTCTCCCACTTCCCTGTCCGAGGATCAAAGCAGTCCACCGTGTACTCCTTCAAAGCCGCGTTTTCATCTTCCCGAGGGGTCAAGTCCACGCAGACGATCTTTTTTTCAAACATGCCCTCCCTCGGTCTCAGCGGCCCCCCGAGGCCCTCCCCGGCAGCAGCGGGCCCCAGCTCCTGGCTCAGTCGCCGGCTCTCTTCCTGGGACAGTAGTCCTGGGCGCAGGTGGTGAAGCAGCGCCGGCATGTGGGCGTAGCGGTCCAGAGGCTGGTGCTCCGCCCAGCGGCGGGCCGCGTCGTACACCTCGGCCTCGGAGTCCACCCCAAGACGGTCCGAGCTCAGCAGGCTGCCCAGGGTGCCGTGGTCCAGCAGCAGGAAGTCCTTCTGCCGCGCCACCCGGGGGAAGTGCTGCGCGACCAGGCGCAGGGAGGCCCGCAGCAGCAGCTGGTCGTGGTGCGAGCGGGCCAGGGAGTACATCCCCAGGCAGTTCTCCACAGAGAGGTGCTCGAACAGAAACCTGCCGAGATTAGAAAGAGGGACGGTGCAACAAGGGTCACATCATTCATCATAGACACACATAATTAAAAACATAGAATAACTGCTATACATAAATGAATTACATTTACAGACAACTCAATTAACTCTTAATGAACAAGTGATAAAGAAGACAACGGGACTGAAGCGAAGGTAAAGATTAAACGGGTTTCCAAATTTTTAGCAAATTTTACTTCACGATATTTACCCTGACACCTCTGAATGAAGTTCGGTTAGTGGTAAATAGTTCTCAATACCAGCGAGGGCCTGAGAGGTGCGTGTGAGAACATCAGTGAACATACAAGCAGCATGATATATATATATATATATATATATATATATCCATCAGTAGACATCCGGGGCGATAGAAAAACAGGATCAACAGAAGAAAAGTTTTCCTTCCTTTGCATTCTAGCCTATCACGTAGGTTAATACTACAGTCATTACATCCTCCCAACCAATCACAATGCAGACCCAGGAACGCTCCATCACCAAGCTCCGCCCCCTGCAAAGGGATCAGAGAGCACACCTTCTTTTTTCCTTTTTAAAAACTTGCAGTTTTGGTTAAAAGTTGGTTGAATAAAGGATGAATTCAGTCTTCTTTATTTAAAAACAGATCATTAAGCAACAGCATAAAATGGCCAGAGCTGCACACTGTAAAAACGGAACAAAAACAAGTACAATTTTCTTAAAATTCTTGTATCTGACCTTGATTTGAGCAGGTAAATAAGATGATCTGCCAACAGAAAAAGATTTGTGCACTTAAAGTAGGAACAATACATCTCCATCATCTTATTTAAAGTGCGGGATGTCTAATTATCTTAATTTAGGGGTCAAAATACTCATTCCACTGGCAGATGATCTTATTTACCTGCTCAAATCGAGGACAAAAACACTATGTTTGAGAACATTTAACTTTGTTTTTATCCGTTTTTGCACTGCACTTAAAACATACGTTTTGAATTGTGTGACAAATCAATTTATATGACTATACACATGATTTATATCATATATTATATCAGAAATTGGTCATTTCTCTGCCCATTTCCGCGGGCAGATAAAAGCCCGGGAAACAACAGCCGTGATCAAAGAAGCAGCCAAGAGGCTCTCCACAAATTAAGTCTTTATGGAAGGTGCCAGAAGGAAGCAGGTCCGGTTTAGAGTCTGCTATGAACCATGTAGGGGACGTGATATAAAAGCTGCGACGGTTGAACTTTTTGCCGACGTGTGAAACATTGTGTGGGTAAGAAAACCAACACTACACAAGGCAGACCATCCAGCATGGCTGCCCACACGGCATGATGCTGCCACCCCTACACATAAAGCAGAACGGTTCAGATCAAAGCGCATTCATGAGTCCACACCTAGATCCAGACCTGGGGGTGGGAGGTGCTCTATACACACCAGCAACGCATTTCACATTTTTATTGGAAATAAGGCCAAACACCAGTTATTATTTTCAATCCAACTCTCAACTATAATTCAATTCAATCCAATTTTAGTTATATAGCGCTAATTAATGAAACATGTCGTCTCAAGGCACTTTCCAAAGTCAAATTCAATCAGATTATACAGATAGGTCAAAAAATGCCCTATCCAAGTCTTGACAAGCAGCATTCACTCCTCCTGAAAGAGCATAGAGCCACTCATACTGAGCATGCATGAGGCTACAGTGGAGAGGAAAACTCCCCTTTAACAGGGAGGAAAACCTCCAGCAGAACCAGGCTCAGTGTGAACGATTATCTGCCTCGACCGACTGGGGTCGACTACAAGTCGCTCTGGGTTGCCGATCCACTCAAATCTCAACAAGGGGTGTGAACGCTCATTTGCAGCTAAAGCATAAAACACCCGAACCTTAAAGTCTCGCTGTGAAATCCCATGAACCCTACCTGGAGCAGAGGTCCTGAAGAGGCATGACCTGGAGCCGGTTGGCAGCCACGAACAAGTCCTCGGCCGTCTCCAGAGAGAGGCCCGCCTCGCCCGTGTACACAAACTGGATGACCGTCTCCATGACGGACGGCGTGACCTCCTCCAGGCGGATCTCGTTGAGGCGGGACTCCACCAGGGGGCTGGTGAACATTGCCCGGAAGTAGGGACTCACCGCCGCCAACAGGACTCTGAGGGGACAGGGGACGAGTCCGTCACAAACAAAACCCTTCGCTCTCAGCAACGGATCCAGACATCTTACTTAATCGACTGGGCGTGATAACTTTAAAGGATGGGTACTTTGCAATAACAGAATAGTGCTTTTTAAGACGCCTTGATGCACGCCTAGCTGGTGTAAAGAGTAAGGGCCCGCTCCACGGGGCTGGAGGGGGCCCAACCCAACCGTACCTGTGACACATGAACTTTTTGCCCTCCACCAGCAGCGTGACGTCACACAGCTGCTGAGCATCCAGGAGCTGCTTCAAGCCTAAAAGGCAAAGGGACGCGGACATTAGCAGGCGGTGTCAGAGAGGGGAGCCAAAGGGGGAGCAGAGGCAGAGGAGCCCTCACCGTGGGTGATGTAGTCCCCCAGTGGGGTGGTGCTGTCATCCGGGAAGTCCTCCTCCTCGGAGTCGCTGTCTGAGAGAGGCTCGCCCCCTCCCCCGTCCCCGTCCTGCCACGGCTGGGGACGCCAGGTGACTGTGCCCGCCCGCACAGCGTTCATCTGGGGAGCAGAAACAAAGCCTGAAAACAAGGGTTCCGCCCATGACTGTTCCCTGTTAAAGGTCACAAAGTAAGGGCTTTACTTTCTTCCAGGTCTAAAATTTACGAGAGGAATTATTTTTTTCTTTGCATTTACTTAAATGTTGGGTCATATATTGATTTATCAGTCTGCCTGTAAAAGAGTTGCAAAGCTGGCTCCTACTGGAGCATCGGTTTATTGCTTTATGCACCTTTGCTCTCCTTCTTGTTTCCACCGTGAAAGCTGGCTGGGCCTCTCTCAGTGGGAAAAATAAGAAGTCCGTTTGGAGCAGACCAGCTGTAAAGAAGAAACTGGCTCGTTAAAGAACGTCTGGGAGCATTTTTTTTTTATTTCCTTGGTCCTCAGGGCTCAACTGAACTGCTCGCCCCGGCCTGTGGTGCAGCCTCGGTAGGCTAGTTTTTGCTTATGGAGCCCGGTGGAGCACCATCCCCATCGACGAGGTTACCTCACGAGGAAACTCTTCGGATCTTATTTAAACGCGCATGTTTGCAACGCATGTCTGGTCACTGAGACTGGGCCGCCCCGACGCGTCCGACCGGCAGCTGAAGCGGCGAAAAGTGGAGTTGTTGTGGCCAGAAAGCGAGCTCCGAGTTGAGCTTCCGTCGGTTGCCTCTGTCATGTCTGAACCGGATTACCGCAACGTTCAGCCGCCGCTCTGATTGGCTGAGCGTGCCTCGTGACGATTACACGTCGATGATCCGTTTCTTGTCAAAGATAGAAATTGATAGAATATATATTTTATTTAAAGCAAACGTCATGTGAAATGTATGGTGTAACCCATGCTTTTTAAAATAAGACGGAAAAAACGAAGAGCCTTGCTATTTTTTTTATTTTTTATTTTTTGTAGCGTTATTGTTTACCTTCTGATTTCCGCATCCGGTGATACGTTCAAGGCAGATTCGGAGCGTTTCCAGCAGATCATTTAATATAAAAAAAGTACCCCAAATAAAATATATGAGAGAAAGATCATAGTATTTGCATGTTTTGGTAATTATATGTTTTTCATCAGAAACCAAAAATGTAATAAAAAACGAAACATAAAAAAGAATAAATCAACAAAAGAGGTAATTTTTTATGATCAAAACGATTGATATGACATGTCATATATATATATATATATATATATATATATATATATATATATATATATATATATATATATATATATATATATATATATATATATATATATACAAACTCCCGAAAGACTGTGAAAGTGCTTTAAATAAAGTTCCTTTAAATCAAAGTTAAAAATCAACTTGTTTCTAGTTGCCTTTAAACTGTTGTAGTTGACGGAAACTTTGTTAGATTACGTTTGTTGTCAAACTTCTCTTGATTCTTCTGCAATGTGCTTTCTTCTGTATCTTTTCTTTTCATATATTCTGTTCATGTACACCATCCTGTGCTATACAAATAATCTTGCCCTGCCTTGCCGTTACCGCCAGAGTGTTTTCTAGAAATATGAAATATGAAGAAATTTACATTTTTATTATTTTAACTATGGTTAAGAAACTCAAACCATATTTAAGGTTCTGCTTTAAATAAATATTATATTATTTTAGATATATTTTTCAAAAAGAATTGTTGATCCTGGTTTCTGCTACACGCACAAGAGTCAGACTCCTGAAAATAGGCTAAGACCTCTTCGTCCCTGGCACACGACCCAATGAAACTATTACTGAAATGTATTACCCTTTTTAAAAGGTTGATATGCATGACATGCTCTCGCAAACGTAAAAAAAAAAGTAGTGCTAAAAGCGTTCAATGGGACCCTCAGCCGGGTAACGTTGAATATCCCGGCGTTCCATGAATGCAACATCTCCTACTTGAGAAACATGGCGACCTGCATGAACGCGGTGGCGAGAGCTAGATGCGTCGCCCTGACAGCGTTACAGCCGCTCGGGAGACGGTGGTCCCCGAGGCGGAGGGGCGCCGGCGTCGTCCCGCAGCGCCTCTGGCACGGAGCCCGGAGCAGTCTGTACGAGCACGTCCGGGAGGGCTACAGCGACAAGCCCGAGCTGGACATGACGGCGGTGTGCGAGGAGACCGACAAAGTCATCGCCAACGTGGAGAGCAGGAAGGGAGACCTGCGAGGGGACGATGTCAGGAAAATTGTAAGGAAGCGCTCATCGCGTTCACGTAGACTTTGTTTTAAACAGACGCTGCTGGCTGAACTTTGTCAACACGGGCTGTAGGTGAGCGTGTGGCAGGAGCTGCGAGCGGTGAGGACTGAAATCTCTGAGCTGGAGGAGGAGAAAAGACGCATCAGTGAGACAGTCAAAGCACTGGTGGTGAGGTTTTATTCATTTATTTTATATATGATTGTTCTACGCACACGCTAGAAATGCTAGAATCCTCATGAAGGTGCTTGCTCCGCCACGTTTTGGAGACAGGTGCCAAGCTGGGTCACCAGTGGATCACCACAGACCTGCCTCTATAGAGACTGTGTGTAGTGCTAATTTATGGTTGCATGGTGTGCACGCTTTCATTCCCGCCGCCATCTTTACCTTTTTGCCTTACCAATGTCACGTCCAACTGTCGAGCATGGCGGCGGCAGCGTCATGCTCTGGGGGCCGTCTCGCTGCAGGTGCGAGCGATGCGATGCACGCTTGGAAAGGGGTCCCAGCCTGAAGCACCGTGTGGTTCATTTCAAGGGTGTTAAACTCTTAAGACCAAAAGCTCCCATTAGAATCACAGTTTTGTCCGTCTTCGTCTTTGATTTGACCGTTCTTATGTCCTCCCTGCTAGCATTATAAAGCCGTGTCTCTTAATGTGCTGTCGATTCTTCTCCACAGGCCCAAAAAGACAAGAAGTCCCTCGCTAATGTAAGTGGCGCACCCAGTCCCTCTCGTCCTCCCCCTATACCCACACAGTGGGGGTTCTAGACCAAATTTAGCAGGGGGGGCAGTGTTTTTTCACAGGGGCACAGAACAAAAGATTGGGGGGGGGGGGGGGGACTTAATAGGTCAACATTTCATCGTTTAATATATTAAGCCAAAGAGCCAATTGTGGCTCTGGAACTGCAGGTTGCAGACCCCTGATCTTTTCTCAATACAGCGGGAAACCGCTTAATTTTTAATTATTGTTATTTTTCTTATATTTATTTTTTTATTATTTTATTATTGTGTAAAAACATGAACGCAAAAAATACAACTGATCCAAATTACCAGTCAATGTATCTTTGTCAGCATTTATCATCCTAAGAAATTTAATATCATGTCTTTAGTACAGGGGCCATAACAGGGGCCAGAAACAGTTCTACAGGGGCACAGACCCCTGTTGGCCCCTGTCTAGAACCGCCCCTGTACCCACATGACTGCATCTGTTTCAGCTGACCGCGTCTTTTCGCCCAGCAGCTCCCAGAGTACACCCAGGCCCTGCAGAAGGGCCGGGACATCCGCAGCAGACTCAACCGGCTGTACGTCGTAGACACCGAACTGGACCAGGAGCACTACAGCCGAGCGCTGCGACTGCCCAACGCCACGCACCCGGACGTGGTGAGGACACGCAGGAACTTCTCCACGCATTGGCGTGCAGCTGAAGTCCTTTTGACTTGTTTTTTTTTTTTAAGCCAGTTGGAGATGAGAGCCAGGCGAGGGTGGTGGAGTTTGTAGGACAGAAAGCAGGTGAGTGATGGGATTTGTGCCTTTATCTTTATGTTTGTTTTTGTTTTTTAATACAGAAAATTGTCCCGCTTTGTTTGCAGAGTTTGAATTTAAGCCCAGAGGCCACGTAGAGCTCGGGGAGGAGTTGGGCCTCATCAGGCAGAGGTGAGGAGGGATTTCGACGCCTGATTTGCTCAATCCATGTGTAACAGACAAGAGAGCGGGTTTATAGTCCTCCTGTCGTCCGCTGTAGGCATCTGTCTCACGTCTCCGGCCACCGGTCCTACTACTTGAGGGGAGCGGGGGCCAGACTTCAAATCGCACTCCAGAACTTTGCACTCGACACGCTGCAGCGACGGGTACGATTGTGGCCTGCTGTCTATGCAAAGAAAACAACAAAACAAAGGATGACTAGGCGTCTATGTCAAAGCTGGCTTCTCTTTGTCTGCTGCAGGGTTTTGTTCCCATGGTCGTGCCGGACATGCTGAAGGGGGTGGTGTTTGTGAGTATCACGTCTCTCGTCGCAGTGGTAAAATATATTACTGAACGCCGGCAGTTTGATCTTAACGGTCATACGTTTACAACCGATTGCAGTAATAATGGTCTAAACACGATCTAAGCGATCGTTTAAGAGAAGTGTGAATCTATAAACTCATTTGGAACAACATCTAGATCATTAAAGTACCGTATTTTTCGGACTGTGAGATACACTTAAAATCCTTTTACCAAAGAAAACTCACCCATCCATCATCAATGACGACTACAGACCCGTTGCCCTGACACCCCCCCCCCCCCCCCCCCCATCATGAGGGTCCTGGAGAGAAACCTGGACCCCCTGCAGTTTGCTTATGGCCGTGGAGTAGCAGTTGAAGCTGCTATCATACACCTGCGTAAACAAACCCACTGCCACCTGGACATGGCGGGCCGCACTGTGAGGATCCCGTTCTTTGATTTCTCCGGTGCAAATTCCCCTAAAAAAAAAAAAAAAACACAGAAGAAGAAAAACTTCTGCCTTTGCTGAACAAGAAATGGCAAACAAAGCAGTATTGTACGAGTTTTTGTCTTCACAGCGCCCAGGCTGGACTTGCACGAGGTTCTAATTACGGTTGAAACGTTACAGAATAAATAAGAATTTTGAGCTCTTTTATTTGTTCGAACAGAAAGGTTGTATTGGGAGCCCCGACATTTTTGCCGCCAAGAGGAAATGCGTCACATTGACGTCGGGCACACATGCACGCTTGGGTCAGTTTGCCGCATTTGGACTAACTTGAGCCTGACGAGCGTTTATACGCACGTTGATGGGATTATCAGTCGGCATAAACCACCCCTCTCATTCAGAATACAATTTCATTCTGACTGAGCTAAATCCGATCACAGCATTCTGATTGGCTTGTTCACGTGACGCTATTTTAATCGGATCAACTCTTTATTCTGATTTACTTTGTCCATGTAAACGTGGCTGCTGACAGTAAAAGAGAGACTGTCTTGGCCGCTGCAACTTCCTGCCCTTCTGTGTCATGTGACTGGCTCCGAGGAAATTCCTCATTGTAGAATTTGTCCGTCCCGCGTTGGTTTTTCTGGTCACCACTATGGTGACATCTTGAGGTAATGTCTTCTTTTCTCTCCTTCCCCATCATCCACATCCAGGAGGGTTGTGGGATGCAGCCAAACGCCCAGCGCTCTCAGGTCTACTCGCTGGACCCGGCACGCTTCCCAGACCTCAACCTGGCTGGGACGGGGGAGGTCGGTGTGGCAGGTGAGACGCTTCTCTCCTCTACGTTGTCTGAAAGCGTGGCCTTTATTTTGCTGCAAAGAGAGGCTAGAAATAAAGGCTGCTGATCTTCGCCTTGGTTTCAATGAGGAGCTTCATTGCAAAAAGGAAACTAAATGTAACATTTTCTTGAAATTAGGGTTTTTGTCCTTGATTTGAGCAGGCAAGTTTAAAAGATCTGCCCATGGAATAAGATTTCTTTAAAATAGGAACAACTCATCTTCATCATCTCTAGTGCAGTTTTTAATGATCTTATTTTAGGGGTCAAAATACACTTATTTACCTGCTCAAATCGAGGACAAATGCACTCATTTTAAGACTATTATCCTTATTTTTAGTTCCGTTGTTACGATGTTAAGTCCTTCAGCAGAACGTTCCTGGTCCTCTTACCGCTAGAACAAGGGTTTGTGCATAAATCGGTGCTGAGTGTTGCGTGCTGAATTGTTGCTGTCTGTATTTCTGCAGGTTATTTCATGGATCATGCTGTAAACTGGAAGGACCTGCCCGTCAGGTTAGACGCTCTCCTCACTCGTTTCGCTGCAGACTGAGCTCCTGGCGGCGGTAACCGTCTCTGCATGTCGTCCCTCACTGCAGGACGGTGTGCAGCAGCACCTGCTACAGGGCGGAGACGGACACCGGGAGAGAGACGTGGGGTCTTTACAGAGTTCACCACTTCAATAAGGTGGAACGCAAACCGAGAGTTTTACCTGGATGAAGATTTAAGATGTTACCGTGGTGGAATCCAGTTGAAATGTGGCTATGAATCACACGCCGTCCTGTTAAGCTAAACGGCTCCGTCCTTATCCCGCTCAGGTGGAGATGTTTGGAGTGACCGCGGACGAGACGGGAGAGGAGAGCTCTCAGCTGCTGGAGGAGTTCGTCTCCTTGCAAAAGGAGATGTTTTCTGCCCTGGAACTACACTACAGGTCAGGAAACACTCAACTCTGCAGCATCACAGGTTGACTGAGGAGAATATCATGCATTTATTTCCTTTTTTTTTTTTTTTTTTTTTAGTATGGAGTTTTTACTGAAAAGATAAGCTTTAATATGGGAGAAAACCTGCTGAACCGTTTTAACTCCTCCACAGAATCTGTCCTTTTTACTCATTGAAACAGCCCATGACAACAAATTGAATTTTCCTGAGGTTTTGGGGGGTGTAATATGATGTGTTGTGCTCTGATGAGGCCGTGTTAATGTCAAAAGTGAATACCAAAGGACCCGCTCAGGGGCAGGCAGCTCAAATAAGCTCAAACGGTCAGATCAGAAAACAGGTTGTCTTTCTACGTCATTCTCCAATCAGAGCACACCATCAAAGAAACGGCCTCCTCCCAGCAATGGGTCGCGCTAGCATGTCTGACCTGAGAGGAGGAAGGTGGAGGAGAGTGCAGACGGCAGCCCCAGCTCTGCCTCCCTGTAACGGCTCGAACAGGAGGCAGCAGACGCCGCGGAGCGCCAATATCCCATAATCAACCTCAAACTAGCTTCACAGCGGTTATGAAAAAGGAGAGCTGATATGTCCGAGGCTGGTCCAAAATGCACGAAGGCTCCACTCGCTACCAAAGGACGTCAGAATGACAGAAGAGTGGCTGAAGCTCATTTAAGGGGACTTTACTGAAGACGGTTTACTGGGGGGGAATTCAAGTTGTGCTTTTTGAACAAACGGATTAAAAAAACAACAACTTTTGTACAGAAGGTGTTGACCACCACACCATAAAGTCATTACCCATAAACTGTATTTCATTTCTAAATGCTGTCAAATGTTAGAAAGGAGTGTTTTTTTTTTTTTTTTTTAACTGAAACGTCCGGTTGACTAACGGAAGCTAAACCGCTGCCAGCGGCTCGATGTTCCTGTCGCTGCCCAGGAGAGCCAGCTGTCCTCCGCAGTCACCGCGGTGGAGCCAGCTGCTTAACGTTCCTGTGTCGAGGTCTCCGCTACGACACCGCAGTGGTTCAGGCTCCCAGCTGCGTAGGTGCAGCCGCAACGAGCTCTAACGGCGCCGCCGTCTACGTGGCTTTTTATTCCAGCCCCACTGTGATGAATCGCGGTGCCCTGTTAAAGCCTTCGGTCAGCTTGGCCTCGCCTGTCGGACATCCTGCCCCGCAAACACTTCACCAGCCGTAAAACCATCATAATGACTTATTACGGAGAAGGGAGGTGTGGATGGAGGGGGAAGGTAGTGGGGGTGGGTTTCCAAATATGGTTGTAGCCAATCAGAGTGAAGTCAACTAGGTAGAGCTGCATATTATTACCGTAGCAAACCGTTTTACTGAGGGGAGAGATTTGAGAGTATACGGACCTGCTGCCCCGCTTCAGGGCCGGTGGACGGATCTCCCTCCGGGACGCAAACTACAGGCGTCTTCCGTCAGTAAATCTATTGTTGCTCAATAGAAATATAGCCTAATTCTACTGTCTAAATAAGTAAGACATAAAACAGTTTTGTGCCTAAATAAATGGCCAAAAAATGTTCAGGTTTTTGAACTTGAGCGAAATTTCTCTTTGCTCTGTTTAGAGTTTTTTTTTTTTTTTTCATTTGCATCGCTGTTCAGGGAGTCATGGCATGGAAAACTTTGGAAACCCCTGGCCTAGTGGTTAGGGAGCTAGGTGGAGGCCTCAAAGGTTGCCGGTTTGAAACTCAGCCTGTCACAAAGTAAAAAGAAACGCATTTATTAACCAAATTGCTTTTTCTTACAATTTCTGCAATCATTTCCTGCCCTGCTATGAATTTCCATAACATTCCCTGGTGTTCTGGTTTGAATTTTATACACGTTTCATTTTTCTTTCGTTTTAGAGTGCTGGACATGCCTACTCAGGAGCTGGGTCCTCCAGCGTACAGGAAGTATGACATCGAAGCGTGGATGCCAGGGAGGAACAGCTATGGAGAGGTCTGCCCCTGTCGGTCTAATTACTTCCCCTGATTACATCCCCCAGACATATCAGATGATCATTCGTGTCTGCAGAGCCAAACCTAAGCAGCGGCTCTCTTCAATGGCTGTGTTGATGTTGATTTCTGAGGAGCTCCTTCCTGTGTATCAGATTTCCAGCGCGTCCAACTGTACGGACTATCAGAGCAGACGCCTCAACATCCTGTATGAGAGGGAGGACGGCAGCCTGCAGTACGCCCACACAGTAAGGCCGCAGAGCGCTGCTGTGCCCTCCTGCCGCTCCACAGCACACCACAACGCGATGCTCTTTTCTTTCTCTCCGTCCTAGGTCAACGCCACGGCATGCGCAGTTCCTCGAATGGTTATTTCCATCCTGGAGACTCACCAGACCAAAGTAAGGCACAAACCGCTCACCCTTACATGCTGAGACTGGGAAAGCTTGGGATACAGGGTCAGACTTCTGGTGCTCAAAGGGCTCTAAAGAATGGAAAAGGCTGATAAAACATGGTTATGTCTCTATGACTAAACCAGCGATCACAAGACCTCTTAAGTCGTCTACAGTGCAAATGAAATATACACTGTAATATGTTATGCTCAGAGGGGAAAGAGGACATTTGTGCTGCTTAGAAGGTCCCAGTGGGCAAAGAGGCCTCCATCATGCAGAGATGGTTGGGGATCACTGTTTCAGGGTCCATCTCTACCAGCTTTGCACGTTTTAGAGACTGAAAGCTTCACACATTCTTTACAAAATGGCCTAACCCCAGGCAGATCGAAGGGACGGTGTCTGGAAGCGGCAATTTTCAAGGATAGTCCAATTAGATTTAGGTCTGGACTTTAACTGGGCCATTGTATTACATGGATTTGGGTAGGGGGCCACTTTTAGATGCATCCCTGCCTTAATGAACTGGACGTTACCTCGTCCACATGCAGACAGGTCCTGTTATTGACCTAATTATTTAATTAATTTGTGATAAAGTAGATATTCACCCATAAGTTGTAGGACATCAGCCCCTGAGGGCCCCTGATCTTAGGACCTTAATCCTCAACAAACCCGCCTGCGGCCCTTTGCTCCGTGTCTCAGTCCCCTTTCCTGTCAACCTACTTTCAATAAATGGGCCACTAGTGCCACAAAACAATAATATATAAAAATTGATCAAATTTGGCTGCTGTTGTCCTGCTGGGAGGGGAAAAAACAGGACAAGTCCAAACTGCAACGAACAATTAGAGCTTCAGACGCTTTCTGTCCCCTGGCTGTGTGAGGCTGTCAGAGCCCAGATCAATACAATGGATATTTGCACCAATCCAGCCATTTTGTATAAATACCGAGTATATACATATTTACTAAAGAACGTTTTTATTTTTCCGATTTCATTTATTTGCATTTAAAATGTGTTCATTGAGAGGAAATGGAGACAAAAATTGTGTGCACAAACTTTGAAAATAAAGCTGGTTCTTGTTCTGAGCTGAACAGAGCATCTTTTTCACATATTTAAAGGTTTGTGCTTGTACTGACACAAACTTGTTTAATAAATCATAATAAAACTATTCACATTCATAAATCAAGTGGAGCACTATGGCAAAAGCAGTACTGCTCCACTTGTGAAAGTCAAATCTGATGAGCTTTTTTTGGCATTAAGACACCAATTCTTATTGCCACATTGCCAGACAGGACACTTTTTTGAAAAATTATAATGCATTTAGCCCCACCGGGCCGGACTAAATTGTTCGGCGGGCCGGAACCGGCCCGCGGGCCTTATGTTTGACACCCCTGGTTTAAAGGCTCAGTTTACTGATTAGATGACGTCTGAAGATGGATAAACAGGATTTTTTTTTAGGAGTATTGGAGGAAACTGGTGACTAAACACCATGTAACATTTTGCTCTCGTCATAATTCTGCATGAATTTGTGTTTTATCACATAAAATTCTGTTTGTTCCATATGAAACTCTTTATATTTATCTCTGAGTGCAACTCCTCCCACCTAGCATCAGTTTTAGATGTTTGACCTGTGTGTGTGTCCTTAGGATGGAACCGTGCGTGTTCCTCGAGCCCTGCAGCCTTATCTGGGCCTGGAAGTGATTGAGAAGCCAAAGTACACTCCACTGAAATACATCGGACCCAACCAGCACAGTCGACCGTCCAGGCCTGGTCCCAAAACCAGGTGAAACCCTACCAGAGGAGGCGTGGGAAAACGAACCGAGGCACAAACCAGGACATTCTCTTCCTGGTGAAACGCACAGAGCAGTCCGAGATAACATAAAACGTGGAATTGCTGTATGTCCATTTTCTTCAAATGAAATAAATCTACTTAAATTGTGAATTGTGCAGATTCTTTTTTTCTTTAGAAGAACAGCTTAGTCTTTAAAAGTTGTGAAATCTACAAGAAAAACATCCATCCACCCCATTACTGATCTATCTAGATTCTAGATAGATAGATATAGATATACACACAATTTTTTTAATTTATTTTTTTATTTCTCTGTAGAATCTTTTAGTTTTCCCGAAAGAGTGAGTCAGTGATTTTTGTGCAAAGATATGAATTTTTTGGAAGTTTTAAGGCTTTTTTTTGTTTGTTTGTTTTTTTGGATCTTCTCCAGGGAGGACAGGAAGTGTGGAGATTCCTCAAAGTACTTGAAGCCTAAACAGGAGTAGTTGCTCATATATCCGGATCTGTACGGCTGTGTAGTATAGTAACCTACATTTTAAATAAAGGTGCTGCCTGTAGAATGTAATAAGACAGAAGAGCCCGTGGGATCAGGTTGGTTGTTTGGGTTTTTATTTTTAATTCATTTATTTTTTGTTAATTGTGGGTCTGTTGTTAAGACTCAGACAGAAGAGGAACACCTGACCTCCTGGCAGCAGTGCTGGGTTCTGATCTGGGCTCGGTCACCTGACACACACACACACACACACACACACACACACACACACACACACACACACACACACACACACACACACACACACACACACACACACACACACACACACACACACCCCGCTGCTCGACTCCACCTCACTCAGCGGGTGTGGGAGGAAGATCCAGCCCAGCATTTTCAAGGTTATCTCCTGCAGGATACGCCACTCCACTCACGGATCCTATGGGGATTCTGATCGCTGCCGTGTTTCTCTGGGCTGCCGTCGGAGGTAGGCTGCATCACATTTTACGGGCTGCTCCGGCTTCTGGAGGCTGCATGTCTGCGTGAGGAGGCGCTGAGGCTGGAAAAGGCGGGCATCGGCTGCCATCTCTCCGGATGAGAGCCGCCTGTTTTACGCGCTGCTGCAGTGCTGCGTCCGCTCGGCTCTTACCGGCGCGGACCAGAAACAGAGAAACGTTGCCGATGAACGAGCGTAGACCCGGTTTGTTCACCTAATGATGAAAACCCTGGAGGGCTTTAGCCCTAATGCGCTTATCGGGCGGCGTTACATAACCCCGTATGTACACATCTGACCCTTCTGCTTCGGCGCGCTTCACCCAACGACCACCGGCTCCGGGGACACCGATGTTTAATAGATCAGGGGTGGTCACCTGAGCGTGCAACCGCACGTTTAACGAGCCAATTAAAGCCCCGCACTGGTGCGCGTGCTGCGGCGCCACGCGCCTTTGAAGCGCGCGCGCGGATAAGACGGAGTTAAAATATAACCAACGAAATGGGCCTTTAACGAAGGATGAGATTAAAATAAAAAATAAGGCCGGTAGGAATCGAATATTAAAGGTTTAATAGGAACAACAGGAGAGGGGATAAAGGAAGCAGAAAGCTGTTATATATTATGTTAGAAATATGAATTTATTATAGGATTTATGGCTTTTATGAAAACAAAGCAGCCACTTGATGACATTTTATTTGAAAATACTTGCAGCTCGACTTTGACTTGAATGACTTGGGACTTAAGCATTTTAATTTTTAAGTGACTTGATGATCTAAACATTTAACCACAAAACATAATAAAAATGTCGATTCCAACATTTGTTTCCTCACGTCAACAACCTTTTAGAGATTGATCATTATGTCTTGCTAACGAGTTGAAATTTAAACCAAAGGTGGACTTGACTTAGGACTTGTTTGCCTTGATTTGTGACTCGACTTGAGACTTGGGAAGTACTGACTTTGTCCCACCTCTAGACTTGACCTGGATTGTAATTAATCATTAGGATTGCCATAAAGAGAAAAGCGCAGCACCCCCCTGAGACCTTATTGGGCCCTAAGCGGACTCGTGATTTGGGCCCCAATTAAACCCAGTAGCCACCACAGCACAGCTAATATCCCTTTTGAACTGCCCAAGCTTTACAGTTTCATCTTGTGCATTTTAAATCCTCAGATGAGAAGTTTTACAAACGTATTGATTGACCAATTTTTAGTTGCAGTGTACATGAAGTGTAGATCAGCCTATTGGAATGCATTTGCCAGATCTTTTAAATTGTAAATACACAGAAATTAGAAAGAATTTGACATTCTGTTCAGTTCATCAACCATCCTTCCATAGCTGTGTGGTAGCGGCGGAGCGACTGCCTGTCTCCTGCTGAGTACGCCCTGTACAGGTGGCCAGTCCATCACAGGGCAGATAAACAACCATGCACACTTAAGGCTAATTTAGAGAGACCACTTAATCCAGCAGTCATGTTTTTGAACTGGGGGAAGAAGGCAGAGTACCCGGAGAGAACCCACTCATGCAGGGAGAACATTGTAACTCCCCGCAGAAAGGGATTTTTTTCCCCCACATTCTTCTTCTTTCAACAAAGGACCTTCTTGCTCCATGGCAGCAGTGCACCACTGTGCAGCCCTATTATTCCTAATTACTCATAAACCTTCAATGGCAATTTAAATGCAAGCTAACTACAAATTTGAACCTTTGATATTTGTATTAGCACTCTTTGGGGCCGTCTGCTGGCCTTGAGGCCCTTAAACAGCAGCCTAGTCGTCCCATACCATGAGGCGGCTAAGCGTTAGCCTAGCAGTAGGTAACAGCGTGACGACACAGCGAGCTTATGAGACGAGCTACAATAAATGGTTCGCAACAAGTTGGGATTGTAACAGAAGGTCCCGGAAAACCAAAAATACAACAACAGTTAGCATTTCACAGGTAGCAAGTTTATTCTTGGTGTCGCTTACAAAGTATTCACATCACGCCTGTCACTCTGCCACTTCTTCTTTCTTTGTTTTTCTTTTTTTTCCTGCCACACAAAACTGACTATTCCTGCTTCAGGGTTGAGCTCATCTAGCCAGCAGAGTTCCCATTACGTTTAAGTCAAACGTTTGACTCCATCCCTGAAACATAGTTGGCCCCTGCCCACAATTTAGATTAGAATATGTCTCCTACTGGGATCAGCTGTAGCGCAATAACAAAAAATCTATGAACCTGCTGTTACATAAAGGAAATCGTTACTCAAAGTCTTAAAGTAATCATTATGATTATGCTTAATGATTTCTTATGCTGCATAATAATGTTTTTCTTTGAGAAACAACCACTTTTTTTTCAAAAGTTTTTTTTTAATTCCCCTTCGTCCCTTTATTCCCACTTTTGTTGAGGACTCAGACCTGAATGAGAAACTAACAAAATCCGGCAGTGTTCTGCTTTATAAATCAAAGTAAGACTCAACGAAAAGAGGCTGGGTCAAATAAAATCAGCAACATTAACCATCAAACCAGACCCTCCAGGGAATCCTGCGTAACTTAGGGCTTATTCCACGGTGGCTTATTTTTATACAATTGTAACTCAATTCCGGCTGTAAGGGGGTTTTAAAAGCAGGCACTGGTGGAAACAGGTTAATCTTTATGTTCCTGTGATTAGCGGACGGAGTTAATCATTGTTGGTTAAACGCTCAACCACGGCCATGTCAGCTGTTTCCTGAGCTGGAGGCTGCAGCTCTAGCCTACGTGACCAACACATTTGTTATAGATCAGAATGCGAGCAAATGAATCTGCCTGGTTAAAATGCTAACTTTATTAACTGATAATGCGCTCCAAAACGTACATTCTAGTGGGACGATTAATAAAACAGGCTGTTTTCTCAGCCCTTAACAGTGGGCCTTTAATTTGTACGTGCAGGCGAGGGATTGGCGACTGATTTAGCTCTGGTGGGAAAACTACCTGGGAGCTAAAGCCGCCTTCATCTCCGAGTGAGAGGGACACATAAGGTCAAGCTCCTCTGCAGCGTTGCTCTGCCGGGGTAACTGCACTCGCGGGATTAAAGACACGCAGCCGCTCACCTGCCGTGCAGCAGAAATGCTAAATATGCAGATTGTTCTTGTGTTTAACGCTCCGCCTCGCTCTCTGTTTGCACCCTCCATGCGCAGTGGGAAGCCGACCGGTCACCTCACCCCTTAATGATGCAAAGGTCAGAAATAAGTCCTTTGTGTTTGCCTCGCTGTTCAGGTTTACCCCTCCAGGTGTTGACTGTGCTGCTTTCTTCCCAACAGGTTGAATGTATAATCCAGGAGACGCTGAATGAAGACGGGCTGCACCATGAGTGCGGATCCCGGCTTGCAGGTATGACATCCATTTGATCTTTTCTTCATTATCCACAATATCAGTAGGCGAGGGTAACTGGGTAGAGTGGTACAGAGCTGAGATCAGGTTTAATCATGGAGTCACACCTGAGAGGCCTACCGCAAAAAACAATCTCATTGTTCCCGACATGCACGCTGAAGCCATAAAGTTCAATGTGTTTTATTTGGAAGTTGTGTGATAGACCAACATGAAGTGCTGGATACATATGAAGTGGAAGGAAAATGTGTCGTGCAAAAAGATGCAAACAAAAGAGAAATGAAGAAATCTGAAAAGTGTGGCAAGCATTGATATTCATCCCCCCCTGAGTCAGCACCTTTACAGAGCTCCCCTGCGCATCACTTAGAGCGGCTCTGCATAGCTATTTGGAAATGTCAATTGTGGACAAAAATTTTTTTCTTTGCTAAATAATTCAAACTCAGTCTCCACTCAGTTGTATTTAGGTCTGGACTTTGGGCCATTTTAACACATGAGTACGGAAGACGAAAACAGTGGGGATGCTACGTTTATGGTGATGTGCAGTGTCACTTTTCAGCCAAACACACATTTTACATATAGGCCAGAGAATCGGATCTGACCAGAACACTTTCCTCCGTGTTTACTGTGCCCCCCTTAGGTGGCTTTCTTTCACACTGCAAAAACAGAACTAAAAATAAGTAATATTTTCTTAAAATGAATGTCTCTGTCCTTGATTTGAGCAGGTAAATAAGATGATCTGCCAATGGAGTAAGATCTTTGCACTTAAAATAGGAACAACTCATCTCCATCATCTTATTTCAAGTGCAGGATGTCTAATTATCTTATTTTAGGGGTCGAAATACTCATTCCATTGGCAGATAATATCATTTCCCTGCTCAAATCTAGGACAAAAACACAAATTTTAAGAAGATTTTACTTGTTTTTAGATCAGTTTTTGCAGTGCAACAACGACCTTCTTGCTGACGCTTTTCCTTTAAGGCCGAACTGATAGTTGTCCTGTAAAAAGATTCTCTGGGAGTCACACAGGACAGCCGGATTTAAAGAGCACACAGGCTGGCTCTGTTCACTCATTGGGCTGCTCCTGAGGGGGAATTGGTTGCCCTGGATTTTGTGGAGGGGAGTCAGAGCGATGGGGGTAGGATATAAATGTATGCCACACTTTTCAGATTTCTAATTGCAAAATCTTTTGAAACCACTTAGCGTTTTTGTTCTGCTCTACTTTGTGTTTTATCTCTCACGTGAAATCCCAATACAACGCATCCATGCATACTTTAAAAAAACAACATTCACATTCTTCTTGTGTAGAACATGATTTTATGGGATTCCCTTCTAAGGAGCCTCGTGTTTCACGTGCTGCTGTTTTTCTGCCCCGTTCCTGTTGCAGAGGAGCTTAATGAGGTGCAGAGACACCAGGGTCTTCTCAGGGAGCTGCAGAGGCTGGCTGACGACGGTACGTGCAGATTCTCCCCCACATCTGCTGATGTCTTTATCAGATCTTAAGTGCAGCGACGCATGGGCGCACTTACTCTGTTTGTCGCTGACTTGGTTCGAGTCCAAATGGAGCTGACACTGAATCCAATTTTCACAGAGAGGGAGCAGGAGGAGAGGGATGAAAGGGAGAGGGACGAGTACAACCTGACCGACGACGAGAGCGAGTTTGAGCAGAGGGACGAGGAGGAGGAGCAGAGGGACGGGAGAAATGATGCCGATAGAACAGGGGACCAGGACACCCGGAGCAAGGCGGCGGTTGAGGACGATGAAGAGGAGAGAGCCAAAAAGCCAGAGGAGCTGCTCGCCGAAGAGATTACCGAGGCAAGTGAAAAGGAGAAGGATGACGAGGAGCTCCAAGAGCTGCTGAGGGAGCTGAAAACGAAGCAATACAAGGTGAAGGAGAACCAGAGAGGCTCTGAAACGCCGCTGAGAAAGGAGGTGGAGGAGAGGAAGACCACGCAGAGCGCAGAGACAGAGGACACAAAAGCAGAGGACCCGGAGAGGCAGAGGCTGGAGGAGAGGAAAAAGAACGAAGTGGAGCTGATGGTGGAGAAAGAGAAGGTGGAGAAGGAGCTGAAGGAGCTACTCAGGGAGCGGAACAACGGGAGCAAGCCGGAGCAGGAACGGGAGAAGAAGGAGAAGCAGGAGGAGCTGGAGGAACTTGTCCAAAAGATGAAGCGGGTGCAGGAGGAGGAGGAAGAACAGGAGGTGCCGAGCGGGAACAAAGAGGACGGCGCCGATGAGAAGGTGAAGGGCGAGCCGCGCGAAAAGGAGGCGGGCCGAGAGGGAGGCGGATCGGACGGCGGAGTCGAGGAGAAGAAGAAAGCAACGGAGGCGAGGGAGCCGCTGCAGAAGAGAGTGATGGAGAAAGCCAGCGATGAGGCCACGCGGCAGTTTGAGAGGGAGAGGTACGAGGAAGAGGAGGAGGAGGAGAAAAATGGTGAGGATGATGATGATGAGGAGGAGTTTGTCGAACCGGATGAGGATGAAGATATTGAGGATGAAAGGGATGCTGAAGAAGATGAAGGGGAGGTGAGTTAGAGTAAGCAGTTATGTCAATTAATCTTTTCAGAACACAAAGGAAGTCAATATTTTGACTTCTCCAACTAATCCAGAAAGCAAACTGTCCAATTTAGCCTGAAACGTGTTCCATAGTAAACCGTGTTTACACTGTCAGGCAGACGTGGACAGACGGATGGCAAAAAAGCCTTGAGATAAATTCATCTCTCACTGTAGAGGCAAGTTCACCTCTAAACCATATGTGATATAAAGTTTAGTGAGCTCTGCGTCACTAAACTTTATATTCACAACAGAGGAGGAATTGTTCAGGACCAATCTGCACGCAGTACACAGATTTCAATCATAAACAGGGGTTCAGGCTCAACCGTGCAGCAATCCCGCCTCCCGGGCAAGCACACGGCGACAGTGGAAAGTAACACGTCCCTTTATAGAAGCAAGGGAACAAGAGAGTTGTGCTTTGGGTGTTGGGCAGTTTTACCCTTTTGGGTCAGATAGACGATACTGAAAACGTCTGATGGATTAGCTTCATATGGTGTGATACATAGATGGCAGAGGCGGTTCTAGACCAAATTTAGCAGGGCGAGGCCAGTGTTTGTTCATAGGGGCAAAGAACAAAACAATGAAACAAAACCATCAGGGCGATGTTTCGCTGTTTAAATTACCAAGCGAGCCAAAGAGCCTCTTACGGCTCTGGAGCTACAGGTGGCAGACCTCTGATGTAGCAGATGAAAACCGTCTTCCTGTATCAATACGGCAGAAGCTAAAAGGGAAACACCTTCATTTTAGTTGGCCCCTGTCTAGAAAAACCCATGTTAGATGGATGAAAAGCATTTTATATTAGATTTAGAAGTAACATCTCTAGGTTTCTGGACACGCACTGTTACATTTAACTTTTGAATTAAACCAAGCTTTACCTAAATGTGTTACAGAAATGCCCCAATCACAGATTTGTAACCGATTTCTGATCTAAGGATCTTGGCAAAGCTTTGAAATGCTGTTTACCAATTCTGAGTTCTCTTTAAGATATATAACTGGCTTTAAAAATAAATGAAACTTCTGGCCTCCGTGCCACAAGAGAGTCATTTATCAGGACAGGAGGAGACTGAGAAATGAATAATGCGATTTCCAAAAGGCTGCCAACCTTTCCGAGTCCAACATGTTTTGTGACAGAGGGACAAAGCTCAAAGGGATAAAAACAGCAGCGTTGCTGTACTCACTTCCTGTCCTCTGCTGAACTTTAATTTACTGCTTTCAATTTGTACAAAGCCGTGTCCTGTGGGGGACGACTCCTTTTTGTACCTGCAAAATGTTAGGCACCAAATTGACCAAATCTACAAAAATGCTAAACTATCAGTTTTCTTCATGCAGTAGACTGACCTTCACACTGAACTGTGGGCTGGGGGTGTGCATTGATTGGAAAGACTTGAGATTTGGGCGTTTTGAAGTGACCAGACAGCAAAAATAGATACATAAATAAAAACAATGGGCCTACCTGTCAGCAGGTTTCTCAGTGCACCTCTAGTACTCCTTGGGAAGAAAATTGGCCTCGACAGGTCAGAACACCCAGAAAACCATGCAGATCATTAGACAAGGCAAGTTGATTTAAAAAGCACTTTTTGGTAACAAGAAGATTCAAAGTGATGTGTGTGTGAGAGAGGGACAGAGGGAAAACAACTTTTTCAGACACTGATATGTCATAAGTAGGAACAGATTACTGGATTTAAAAAAAAATATAATTTACTACGGAGCATTATTGGACATGTATTCATGCACCAACTGGTAATGGTGACCGCTTCTTAGTTTCAGACATTTTTAGACGCATAGCGTGTTATGAAACCTTTAATTCCTGAACATTGTAATTCAACGTCTAACTAAGAGACTCCGCTCTGTTTGGAGTTTTCACAGAATGTCATGTTTGGCTCTCCCACCACCTGCCGCAGTGACCACATACCCCCCGTTGGCCTTGTACTCACACCTTTTGCCCTTCTGCCACCAGGAGCTCCTGGAGATTGAAGCAGAGCTGCGCAAAGTGGCCGCGGAGCTGAGGGAGCTTCGCAGAGGATGAGCAGCGGGCCCACGGAGCAGGCTGATCCCCACCCACCCCCACCCTGTTCCGGTCACACATCACAGTCACACATCCATCCATCCCCCCCACACCCCCTCTTTTAACAGCCCTCGCGGTCGTCACGGCGCTGCGAGAGACAGTCCCTACACGTGAATCTGTGCGTGGATGTCGGTAGAAGGTGTGCGTTTCTGTTTCCTCATGTCTGCTTTTAGATTGCAGAGGAGAACCCTTCTCGGTCTCCTCAGCGGAACGGGACGGTCTTCTGGAGATTCTGCAGGGCCACGTCCATCTCCAGCCCCCCCTCCCTCCCCCCTGTCTGCGTGCTTGTAAATGCTGTTTGTAAGAAGGACAGGGGTCTTTTCACTTTAGTGGCACTTTCACAAGCTCATGCACTTTCATTGGAATGTTACTTTGAATGCACAGCACCAGAAATCCCCGCTCTTTTAATCTGAACGTGTCGTTTGCATTGTGTGTTCCTGGGAGGGGGGGCGAAGAAGCGTAACTCCCCCACCGGTCATCTGTAGACATTTGGCGCGATAACCGATGGCTACGTTAGCGCTGTCTGACTGTTAACAGCGACAAAGGCTTATGTAGGTCCTCGACTTCCTTCGTCGTTTCTTTTTCGATGACGAACCAGCAGAAGCACGGGTCGTGTTTAATTTGGCTCACGCACTGTTAAAACCAGACTGTTTGTAACGAAACCCAAGTGGCACGCGTCGGCGACAGGACGCTGATGCACTCCGAGCTTAAAAAAGGTCTAAAAGTGCCACTTGGGGGGTGGGGGTTCTTAATCCCAGCTTTGCACTCTCAACAAGCCAAGGAGCAGTGGAAGAAAGGTGGAGGGACACTCTAAAGCCATGTGTTGCCAGCAACAATAACACTTAGAAAACACTAATTCCCTAGCTGTCATCCCGTTTTTTTTTTTTAGTGCAAATCTGTGCTCCTTCAGCCAAGGTTATACATGAAGCACGGAGCAACAGCCCCCCCTGCAGGACAATGGGTAGACACGCACAGGGTATTTACAGGGTTAGCAATGGAGGCCCACTTGCTGCAACGAAGCAATATAGAATATAGCACAGGTGAATGCAATAATTAGCCAAGTGTATTTCAATATGTCATCCAAATGCGTCATAGGGTATTTAGCAAATATAACCTTTATGGAGCCAAGGTTGCGGTACGTGCATGTGTTTCAGCGCTGGTAAAAATAGCCGTCCAGGTGGTGTGAACCTTTTTAGTAATCACACACACAACGAGCCGGTGATAGTAATAGAGTCCGCTCCAAAGAAAACACTTTCCAAATGAGTAATGAATGTACTATACTTTCCTTATTTTTTTTTAATAAAGAAATGAAAACCTTTTCCACAAAATGTAACCCTAAAAGCCAGCAAGAAAGCAAAAAAATGCTTTTTTTTTTTTTTTTGGAAGCTGAGGAAGGAAGGGGGAACATAGAGAGCTATCTGAATGAATAAAAAAAAAAAGTAGAAACTGTTAGTACCATATACATGATTTGCAATATTACTGGCCAATCACAGTGATGTACTCTGTGCCTGCTGTCTATGCTACCTGTCAATCAATAAACAGTGTATCAAACCAGCTTGTTTGTTGGACGTTTTTCTTTCCCCTGAACTCAAAACCCCCCAGTCTGGAATAAGCTAAGTAGGACCTACGCTGGAGAGGATGTTCCAGGTACTCAATGCTAACGGGTCATAACCAGGTTCCAAGTAGAGCTTTGAAGGCAAAAAGAGGGAAGGGATAAAACAAATAGAGAAAGGTCAAGTATTAAATTCCCAAAAAAAGTTAAAAACAAAACAACTGGACTTTTTTTCTGAAGTTTGAAGATGTTTCGCTTCCCATCCAGAAAGCTTTCTCAATTCAAATGTCTGGAGTAGTGTGGAGTAACAAGCTTTATAGTACTGCCCAACAAAGGCCTTGTAATGGCTTAGATAACATGCAAATTGAACCCAAACAGGTCCACCCCCTTAGTAATGGGGAGTCGTTAAGGTCAGTCAGTCCGAAAAATTGGGAAAACTTTGAAAGTGTCCCCAAGTGCAGTCGCAAAAACCATCAAGCGCTACAAAGAAACTGGCTCACATGAGGACCGCCCCAGGAAAGGAAGACCAAGAGTTACCTCTGCTGCGGAGGATAAGTTCATCCGAGTCACCAGCCTCAGAAATGGCAGCAGCTCAGATTAGAGAGCAGGTCAACGCCACACAGAGTTCTAGCAGCAGATACATCTCTAGAACAACTATTAAGAGGAGACTGTGTGAATCAGGCCTTCATGGTAAAATAGCTGCAAGGAAACCACTGCTAAGGACAGGCAACAAGCAGAAGAGACTTGATTAGGCTAAAGAACACAAGAAATGGACATTAGGACAGTGGAAATCTGTGCTTTGGTCTGATGAGTCCATATTTGAGATCTTTGGTTTCAACCACCGTGTCTTTGTGCGACGCAGAAAAGGTGAATGGATGGACTCTACATGCCTGATTCCCACCATGAAGCATGGAGGAGGAGGTGTGATGGTGACACTGTTGGGGATTTATTCAAAATTGAAGGCATACTGAACCAGCATGGCCACCACAGCATCTTGCAGCGGCATGCTATTCCGTCCGGTTTGCGTTTAGTTGGACCATCATTTATTTTTCAACAGGACAATGAGCCCAAACACACCTCCAGGCTGTGTAAGGGCTATCTGACCAAGAAGGAGAGTGATAGAGTGCTGCGCCAGATGATCCCCTCCACAATCACCGGACCTGAACCCAATGGAGATGGTTTGAGGTGAGCTGGACCGCAGAGTGAAGGCAAAAGGGCCAACAAGTGCTAAGCATCTCTGGGAACTCCTTCAAGACTGTAGGAAGACCGTTTCAGGCGACTACCTCTTGAAGCTCAGCAAGAGAATGCCAAGAGTGTGCGAAGTAATCAAAGCAAAACGTGGCTACTTTGAAGAACCTAGAATATAAGACATATTTTCAGTTGTTTGACACTTTTTTGTTAAGTATATAATTCCACATGTGTTATTTCATAGTTTTGATGCCTTCAGTGTGAATCTACAATTTTCATAGTGATGAAAATAAAGAAAACTCTTTGAATGAGAAGGTGTGTCCAAACTTTTGGTCTGTACTAATATATATATATATATATATATATATATATATATATATATATATATATATATATATATATATATATATTATTATTATTATTATTATTATTAATATTATTTTTTTTTTCAAAAGTTACCGCTTTGAAAATTTTGTGGCGCCGCCCCTGAAAAGCCAAAAAAAAAAAAAAAAAAAAAACTGCGGCGGCCACCTAGTGGTTGTTTTGTGGGGACCCGGCGAACTAGGAGCCCCCACCACAGAAACAGAGGTAGGAAACCGTGAGAGACACATTTCCTCCCTTTAAGTGCATCTTTTGGGTTTGTAGGACGAAAAAGGAAAGATGAAAGAAAGGAAAAATATTGACCACGAAGGAGTAAATCTCCACCGGAAAAAAAGGAAAAAAAAGTCCGACTTAAAAAATGGAGCTTCTCCTCCCGCGGATGGCCCTAATGATCCCGTTGGCCCCCTATAGGCCAGAGTTTGGCGTACAGCGCAGGTGAGAGCGCAGGGCCAGCCCAGCAAGCTGCTGAACTTCCTTGTTGCTGCCGCCCAATAGCAGAGCGGCCCCTGAAATGTAACTGAAAGAGAAAGTAAAAAGAGAAAAAGCTGAGGGAAGTTACTCCATTATCCTGCTTTATCATTCAGCGGCCATGCTGGCTCCTACCTGCTGAACCGCCACTAGCGCTACATTTGTCGACCACCCTGCTCCCCACAGGTCGCTTCGGCCCCCCCGCTGAGTTCATCTGAGGTGACACCGGAGGAGGAACATGTCCCGCGGCTCCAACGCCGGCTTTGACCGACACATCACCATTTTCTCTCCTGAGGGCCGACTCTACCAAGTCGGTAAGGAGCTGTCTCCGGCGGACCAGCCGCCTCTAACACCTGTGTGGGGGCCCCGGGGTGCCAGGGGGGGACGACACACCGTGGGAACAGCCGCTGTTAGCAGTTTATTACACAGAAACACGGTGACGTTAGTTAGTTAGTCCGGGTCACAATGCTGTGTTAGCTTCCAACTTTTACTCATTGTTTCCCCATCCTCTTAAAGTAGACGAAGATGTTTTTTTTAAGTTTTATTATTATTTTATTATAACCCCAATGCTAATGTCGGCGCCCCTCGCCTTAAATTTGCCGTTAAACTAGCTGTAAATATGTAGAAGAGCAGGTTGGTTGCCAGGTTTGGCTGCCCGGGGATCAGGGCCGGTGGTTTCAGAGGCGTCAGAGTCAGCCTGATAACTAGAGGCTGACAAGTCTCTGAATACTTGGAACCTGACCTGCTCAGATCTGGCAACCAGACACAGGACCATCTAAGGTGAAAACAGGGGGTCCGGTAGAGGTGGCAGCAATTAAGTAATTACTGCCAAGGGGGATGTGGGGGGGGGGGGGGGGGGGTCCTAGTGGTTAGAGCAGTGAGCACTGAGAAGGTTGCTGGTTCGATCCCCGCAGACTGCCACTGTGGGTCCCTGAGCAAGACCCTTAGCCTCAGATTGCTCCCCGGGCAGCTGGGCACTGCTCCCTAAGGGATGGGTTAAATGCAGAAGACAGATTTCATTAGAATGTACAATTGCAATGGCAAATAAAGATTTATTTTTCTTAAGTCCAGAGTCTTTACGGTCAAGTCCAAGTCGGAATAATGTTCATGACGTGAGGAATAATTCCAGTACATTTTTGACTTTAATGAGAGCATCAAATCCTTCCAAGTAGAGCTGTCCCAAGTCACTAGTATTCACGGCAAAATGGAGTCACAAGCCTTTTCTGATATAACCAAGTCAAGCCTTAAGTCATTAAATCTGGGACTCTGGTCTGACTCAAGCCAAAGAAAGCCTCTTTTATTTCTTTTTTCATGAAATAAAAAAAAGAAAGGCAAAAATGGGGATGGATCCAGTTTCTTCAACGAGATGCTGATATGTGTGGAGAATGACGCTAATAAAAGAAGCACATTAGTTCCCAACCTAATGAAATAGATCCAAACACATCTTTCTGGTTCTTTAAGTGTCACTCTGTGGTGGGAATTCACTTGTTACTCAGTTAAAAAAACACCTGAGAAACGGCTGAAACCTGCATTTGTAATTATGTTTATATGTATACGTAAAAGTAAAGGTTAGTTGTGTGTCATATTTTTGAGCCAAATGTACTGAGAGCCGTTCTGGAAGGTCCAAAGAGCCTCTTAAGGCTCCGAGATACACAGGTGGCAGAATCAGTTAACCGGCTTTGTCTCTCTAGGGCGCTTGAGTCCCATCTATGCTTTCTTCATAGCGATGGGAGCAATTTTATTCCAAATGCCTGGTTCCTGCACCACACACTGACTGAATAATCTGGAAGCTCAGACGTGGAGAGGTTTGGGGGTTTTAACATGGGTAACGTCCATCTCGCCTCACCGTTGTGCTCTTTGTGTGACTGCGTGCAGAGTATGCCTTCAAAGCCATCTCCCAGAGCGGGCTGACGTCCGTCGGAATCAGAGGGGCGGACAGCGTGGTGGTGGTCACGCAGAAGAAAGTGCCGGTAGGGTATCCCACACAAGCGCACACATGAGCTGGAGCCGGTGAGGCCGAACCGAACGCTGCTGGAGTCAGCAGAGAGCCGGAACAGGATCCTGGCGTGGGACGCAGACGCTGCCACGCACGGGCTCTTTCTCACGTTACACACGCCACACCGCCGGCTTTTGCTTATTAACGAGCTACTGTATAGAGCATTTTGTGGATTATCCAGCATACTTGCATGAATGACGGCATTAAAGCCTTCTTTTTTCTTTTTCTCCGACTTGCAGGACAAGCTGCTGGACTCGTCCACCGTGACCAACATGTTCAATCTAACCCCTCGCATCGGCTGTGTGATGACGGGCCACAACGGTGCGTAAGCGACCACCTAACACCGCGGGACGTTTGGCCCGTTTGTCGCTGAGCGGTCGTACGCTTGGATCGCTTTCTGTCTTAAAGATGCAACGTTGTCGTTTGTTTTTGTTTTTTTTGCAGCGGACAGTCGGTCACAGGTTCACCGGGCCCGGGTGGAGGCCGGAGAATGGAAGTATAAGTTTGGCTACGACATCACGGCGGACATGCTGTGCCGCAGGCTGGCGGATATTTCCCAGGTGTACACGCAGAACGCCGAGATGAGACCGCTAGGCTGCTGTGAGCGAAAGGCCTTTAAAGTCGCCGCTCGAGTCCCGCCTGTTAGCGCCCCGCGTCCCTAAGGCCCGCCTCTCTGTCCTCTCGCACCCTCCAGGTATGATCCTGGCGGCCATGGACCCCCAGCAGGGCCCCGTCCTGTACAAGTGTGACCCGGCGGGCTACTACTGCGGCTTCAGGGCCACGGCGGTCGGCGCCAAACAGACGGAGGCCAACAGCTTCTTAGAGAAGAAGCTTAAGAAGAAGCCAGAGCTGCACCATGACAGAGCTGTGCAGGTAGGCCCGGACCGACATTCGGTCCATTACAGGACGAGTCCCTCGTTGGGAAATATGAATTTATGCTGTAAAAACACTGCAAAAAAAGAACTAAAAATAAGTAAAATTTTCTTGAAATGAATGTATTTCTCCTTGATTTGAGCAGGTAAATAGGATTATTTGCCAATGGAATGAGTATTTTTACGCCTAAAATAAGACAATTAGATATAATGCACTTGAAATAAGATAATGGAGATGAATTGTTCCTATTTTAAGTTTAAAAAACGTATTCCATTGGCAAATAATCTTGTTTACCTGCTCAAATTAAAGAAAAATACTCTCATTTCAAGAAATATTTGCTTATTTTTAGTTCTATTTTTGCAGTGAAAATACACGCATTCCTCCCCCAGGGTTCTAGCAGTCTCCAGCAGATCCAGACGGGCAGAGCTGTCGTATTGAAATGGGTCGCAAGTTGATTAAGTGGTCTGTTGAATCTGGTGATGAAAAAAAATCAATCGAAAGACCAGACTGTAAAAAAATAAAATTTAAAATCTAGCCCTAGAATAGCATGAAAACGTGGAGAGCAGAGGGGAGACGTCTTCTAAATCAAATCCAACGTTTTGACCTCAACACTGTCACGGCTTTGCTGCGTGCTGATTCTCTGTGGGGTGCGGATGTTGTTCCTGATGCCGTGTTGTCGTTGCAGCTGGCGATATCTTGCCTGTCCTCTGTGCTGTCGCTGGACTTCAGAGCCACTGAGCTGGAGATCGGCGTGGTGACCAAAGACAAGCCCAAGTTCAGGTACTACTGCTCTCTGATGACGACTGCCTTACTGAAGCTCTCCGTCAACTTTTCCGCATTTTGTCGAGTTACAATCATGGATTGTATCGCAATTATCAGATGGACCAGCACAAAATAGACCAACAATTACATTTATTTTACAACGATGACATGCAAATGTGCCCAACCCCCCTTAGGGGAAAGCAAGTCCTTCAGTTTATGTCTCTATCAGCTGTCTGCGTCTACAGTCCGAACTTCTTGACATAATAGCTTATGCCCAGTCGGGTTGGATGGACAACATCGGTGCTCATCTGTTTTGTCTTACTACAGATTCTCATGTGGAGTTAGACATTCTGACATATAAACATATGTACCCTGATCTAAAGCATTGCATTACCCCTTGGGCTGTTCTGCTACAAGGTGAACCTTGTAAACTACAATGGGCTTCTTGGCTGCTTCTTCTTTCTGGGCTATGTCTACATGTTGTACCTTACTCTCTCCATGTTCAGATGATGGATTTACCAGAGCCCTGTGAGATGTGCAAAGAGTTGGATATTGTTTCATTACCTCCCCCTCACCTCTCTGCTGGGTTCCTTGGTCTCTGGACTCTGTTAACTGACTTAAAGCATTGATTAAGCTTGATTTTGTAGGGGTAGCAGTATAAAGCGGGCTGAATACAAATGCATGCGACATTGTTCGGATTTTTTACTTGTAACAAGCTTGAAGAACAAAGTACGGCCCCAAAACTCTGTATGCCTTAAAGAAGAAGAAGAAGTTGAATCATTTTTTTGTCCCTCATTTCAGAAAGTGGAACTCACCCGTTATATGGGTCCATTACACATGGAGTGAACTATTTCGAGCCTTTGTGTTTTGTGATCGTGACAATTATGGCTCAGATAATGAAAACCTAATATTCAGTGGTCTCTCAGTCTGGGTCAGCAGGCGACACAGAAGACAGCCATCGACCGCCTCCACAAGGAGGGGAAGTCCACAGAGAGCTGGATCCCGTATCAGAACCGGCTTTATTTGCCATGTACATGTACACACATGAGGAATTTGACTCTGGATTGTACAATGCTCCCAGTGTGCTTGCTAATACGATAAAACAATAAAAAAAACTATTCAGTGATATATAATCAAACACAAGCTATACTGTAGAGAATACATACAAATACGCTACAAACGAAACGGACAGACCGATAAAATATCGCAATAATGCAATGAGCAGAGTACAAAGGATGCCGGAGTAAATGACTGTTACCATCATTTTTATTCTTATGTACATGTCGAAGGTGGAAGTGATGTACAGATGCAAATCCACATACAAACATACCTAGCCAGATTAATCCTACACATGGCAGTTAGGCGTCTTACCTAGACTAAGGAGAAAAAGAACTGGACCATTGGTCAGAAGTCCAAGGTTTTCTTTTCAGATAGACGTAAATTCTGCATTTCATTTGGAAATCAAGGTCCCAGACTCTGAAGGGCGAGTGGGGAGTCACAGAATCCACGTCGCTTCAAGTCCGGTGAGAAATCTGGACAATTGGACATGGTTTGGGGTACCGTGTCAACGGTTGGTTCTGGTCCGCTGGGCTTCTTACAGCCCACAGTCAATGCAGCCATCTACCAGGACGTTTTGCAGCACTTCATGCTTCCTTCTGGTGACGAGCTTTATGGAGAGGCCGGTTTCCCTTTCCAGCTGTACTTGGTACCGACCCACACTGCCAAAGCTACCAAAAGCTGTCATGTTTCACTCTATGTGTAATAGATCTACATAATATATGGATTCCCTTTCTGAATTGAGGGACAAAAGACCAGTTTTCCCGATACCATCCACGGATTGTTTGAGCTATACTTGTCCTGTTCCTTTTACAATTATGTGCTGCTATCTGCTGGTTGATCAAATAGAATCCTAATAAAATACATTCAACTTTGTGGTTTTAATGTAACAAAATGTGAAAAAGTCTAAGGGGTGTAAATACTTAAGGAAGACTCTGTATTTCTTCTAATCATTGTGGTTCATCTCCTCCATCCTTTAGGACCCTGACGGAGGCTGAGATTGAAGCCCACCTTGTTGCCATAGCAGAGCGAGAGTAGAACCCCCCCCCCCCCTCCCCCCCACCCGCACAGATAGCAGTCGACGATTCTCCACAGCGTTTCATATCCAAGGGAGCTGCACTGCTGACCTTACAAAGAAGAACAGTCCTGCCTCGGTGTGTCCAGAAGATGGATCATGTGCGTCTGATCATGAAACGCTGTCATAAGGGGCCGATCCATGCTTGGCTGTGATATAGCTGACATCTCCAGTGAGGTTCTTAAATTAACATTCACACTTACAGTCCAACATTTAAGTAGTTTATTTGATACGGTATCATCATGCCTTTCTAAATTCAACCAACCAGGGGACCTTTGTAACAGCACTTCATAATAAAACATGCTGGAAAGCAGACGGAGCAGTGTCCTGTGTTTCTTTGGTAGTGGTGACGCTTTAACGGAAAGGTGGAATATGAAAGTGAGGAAGCTGTCCCGACGACCTAAACACAATGACTGATGTTTGCAGCGTTGCTTAAGGTCAACCCATCAGTGAAATCAGGACAGGAATGGGCATAAAGTAAGCCATAAAGTATAGGCCGGGGGTCACAGACCTTTTTGAAACTGAGCTATTTCATTGGTGTTGTGTCATGTGAAGAGTCCATATTCAACTTAACTTTATGTAAAATAAATACATTTTTCATGCTTGGTTACAGACATTGTCCTTTTTAAATCTGTATAAATGCAAGTGTGAATTGACAAGAAGAGTAACGGAATAAAATAAAGTTTTGGTGGTGGATTGTTGTTCTTGTAGAACAGGCTTGCGGGCACCATGTTGGTGACCCACAGTATAAAGGCCAACCTCAGTTATGTTGTACGAGATTTCAATTGTCAGATGAAACGGATGGCAGCATCACATACATCAGGTGCTTTTTTGGGGTATTTTATCAGTAATAACAGCCTTCGCCTCCTCATGTTTTCCTTGAACTGGAGCAGGTGCCGAACTGCTTCGTGTGACCACCGGATGGCAGTGTTGTGCATAAAGTCAGCTTCCTGACGCTCTTTCATAATTGCTGTTTACATGCCTATTTGCAGACATCTATTTTGACTGAGGTCAACATTTAAGCCTTCTAAGTGTTTGTTTGCACTTGCTTATGTTACCCCTTCAGGTCCTTTTCTGCCATAATCACCTACCTTCACTGGACCGAAGGGCCAGGCCGGAACCAGAGCCTGGTCCTAATGTGGTGGGCCACCTTTTTAGGGGTAGCAGTAAGGGCTAAACTGTGAGTTTAGGATGAGGTTAGGATCAGGTGTGCACAGGTAACACATTTGGGTTTTGGGTTAGACACAGACGGGTGGAATTCAAGACCATGTATTATGAAGGATAGACAAATAAACTTGTGCCCGAGTCCACCTGACCCCAGCAACGTGCACCTTTAAACATCTCTGCTGTTCTTATGCATGAACAAATTCAGTGACAAAACAACAATGTTGGAAAGATTTTATTTTAAAATAGAGGTTAACTGTTTTTTTTATCAATATCAAACATGTATTTACTTTTCCAAGACTTAAAAATCAGGGTTTACAACCAGACTAATTTACACGTGGAAGACAATAAAGCATCTCCTGATTGACTTTGTTAAAATGCATATTTCACACATTCTGTTTCATCAGTAAATGATCCCCACTTGCATCGTGTTATTTCCGACATCAATATCAGCTTAGAGTTGCACAGGCTCTGCATCGCCTGTCAGATTTGGCCTTGGAATAAAGGAGAGGTGCATTCAAAGAGCGGATCATCGTTTTGTTTGCAGTCGCCGGTGGGTTTTAGTCCGACAGCCTTGCTCCTGTGACCTCAGGACTGCAGCTAGAGGACCCGTTGTGCTCAAGTCCAAGACCTTCTAATTTGATCCAGCGTCTCGCCGTACAACTTTTTAGCGTAAAACTAAGTGAGCTCAAAAGACACAACAACGTCTGTGGGATAAAAGGGCGCTGTTTAACCCTATTTGGCCAGCTTGGTTTAAGAGTTGCATTTGAGTTTCAGACCTAAAAAAACAACAACACAGTCACAGATCTTACACCTTTGGCTTTGGTACTATTAGCTTGAAGACGAGGTTGCTGTCGGGAGTTTTTGCCATGCTGAACTCTGCAATCCTCGCTGTGTTCTTGGAAGCCTGGAAAAAAACACAAAGAAAGAGAAACACACAGGAAGCTGTTAGAGGTGTTCTCCTTGCAAGAGCACAGCCTAGTGCCAGAAGAAGAGACCCCACAGTATCAGAGAGCTGGAGAGGGTTCAGTCAGACTGAAATTCTGACGATTTGTTGCCACGGGGGGGAATCTGTGGAATTAGGTTTGATTGTCCATTTCCCCCCAATATACTTTCAGTCTAGGAGAAGGTCAGGTGTAATTAATGATTTATTGCATGTTCTTCTCACACCTTGACCCACATGAGGTGAATTTGTTCCGTCATACCTGTACATTTTTATAACCTTTCTCAAAAGTAAGAAAGTTTTACATTTTATTGAGGCCTTTGTCGCCTTAGGTGGTTTTCAAATGATTTACATTTAAAGAAAATCATGAAGCGATGTTAAGGGACGTGTAACAGGAATTATGTCAAATAAGGCAGATATTTGGATGTTTTTTGTGAAATTAGGTCTGAAGCTTTCAGATTGTGGGAAATTGAAGATTACAGCACATTTCACAAATTCTGATCCAACAACCAATTTTATGACCTGAAACTGCACAAGCTCATACTGACCTCTATTTTCTATAGTTTTTTTTACCTTGATCAGAGTGACTGTTGGCAGTCAAGCAAAGTTGCGACCATTCTAAGCTCTGTTGCATCTGTAAACACACCACAAGTTGAATCAGTAGTTAAATTTGTCTTTGTTTTGTCCAGTTTCTTGCTTGAAGAGTGATATTATGCCATTAACGCCGTTAATACGGCATTTCCACTTGTCCCGCTTTTGCCCCTCACCGTGGGGCCGACCACCCCTGCACAGACCACCTCTGCTCCCCTAAAGCCCCTGCCTTCCTCTTCCCACTGGCAACACTATAACCTCCCCATCCTGCAGACTCTCCACTCCTCTAACTGCTCCCACCTCCATCTCTACCGCCACACGTCTTCCAAACCTTTGTCTGAACCTCTCCCGGTCCTAATACCCCGCCACACAGCACAGCACAGCCTTTCTACCCTCTCAACCCCCCCAACCCTCCCTCCCTCCATCCACATCCCACCCCTCCACATGAAATGTTGACCCTGTGGCTGGTGTCTCCTGGTACTGGGACAAGCTTGCCAAGCTGAATGGACTCAAAGCATTGGCCATGTGTGTGTCTGTGTACCAGTGTGTGTGTGTGTGTGTGTGTGTGTGTGTGTTGGGTCACAGCGTGGGGATTAGGAGTGTGTGAGTGATTGAGGGTGACAGCGGCCCTTGCATTAGGTGCCCTGTGGCAGATTTCGAAGGCCTGTTTTAGACACACTAAGCTGGATTTACCAGCAGCAGTGTGTCAGCAGTGATGCAGCCTGGCTGGACCTCCTACAGAACACACACACACACACACACACACACACCCTACCTATCTACCTGTAACCAGTCTGTCTTGTAATTCTTTTCTCTTTTGTCCGTTTGTTGTTTTTCCCCTCACACCGGTGGGACAGTTAAACCGTCGCTCTGTCACAGGGTCTCGTCTTTCTACTGGTTAGTTTACACAGAACATGACGAAGCAGGGTGGGTAGTGGGCAGCTCTGCATGCGCTGTAAGTCGACTACAAAAGTAAAGCTCCAAAGCAAAACCCCGGGGCTTTTTAAGAGCAATGCAGTTTTGATGATTTCTCCTTTGACTTCAACATCGTAATAAGTGGACTTCCTTAAAACCCACAAAGAAATCAGCAAATTACACTGGTGACCTCTGTGATACGAGTCATGATACCCAAGGGGTTAATAAGACACAATAAAGTTTACATTGGTAGCAATAGTCGAGGCAGTCAATGAGAAATGTTTCTTATGTTATACAGTATGTAAAGAATCATCTTGGACACAATTCTGTCTTCAGCCTGAAGCTCTTTTGCATTCAGCGTTTCAAACATGTGATAATTCTGCTGACTAAAAAGACACGTTTACTTCAGATTTTAAATCACATTAATAATCAGGATTCACTATTTAGTGAATGGATTAAATTTGAATAACGCTTTTCTAGTCATTGCGATCTCTCAAAGCACTTTACATTGGCGTATGGTTCGCACTCACAATCGTGCACGTGCTCATTAACTGATATAGAGATGGGCAGTCAACCGGGGGTTCAGTGCCTTGCACAGTGGCAGGGGAGGGAACTGAAATGGAATCTCACAACTTTCAAATTGCAAATCATCTTTTCTCCCCACTGAATCCCATTTGTTGGGTAGTGATCCCTGGAGCCATTTATTTTAGAGCTGTTTAGAGCTCACCTTTCAGAGCCTTCATTGTCTGCTGTACATACTACATCATGTCACATTCTCCTGATCTAATGTGGGATCCCACAAGGCTCTGTTTTGGGCCAACTTCTTTCTTATGCTACACTTACATCTTGTTGGAATGATCGATTAACACGTTTCATTATACCTCAAATCTAGGTTATGCAGATGACATTCAGCCGTACCAATTCCTCCAGAATTCATAGTTCTTTAAACCATTTGAATTACTTAAGTGGCTAAAAGATATGATAAAATGGTCAAAAAGAAGTTATTCCCATCAACTGAACTTTGAGAGGGTCTTGTTGGGCCAAGCCATGGGAGGAGACGACAGAACTACACACAGACAATAAAACAAACAAAAGAAATAGGTAAAAACTCTGTATCCCACAATGCACAGACTTAAATATTAAGATTTTCATGACAGCTCCCAGGAAGGGGAAGTTTCAAAGCTACAATCCCCAGGACATCAGAGAGCCACAGAGCTCGGTGCGCAGCAGCATTTCTTTCTCTTTGCCTGAAACCCTCCAGGATGGATTGGGAAGGACGCTCTTCTAAATGTCTTGATCTTGCCAGTAAAGTAAAAGACGGCATCTTCCAAGAAACCTTGAATGTAAAGTAAAGTACGGCCTGCCAGTCGGAGCAGATGCTCGGCCCAGTCACTAGACTAAGAGGGCCGCCATGTATCCTCTGTTCATCAAACCTACTGAGCTGAATGTTGGGGGTTGGTGCGTTAAGCTGCGCCAGGCTTTCTACTACGATGTGACTTCTTCATTCAGGTCTATGTAAGCAAGATGAGGAGGGCCATCTAGTGCTTTTGAAAAACTAATTTCAGGCTGGAGTCAAAATACAGGATAAAAAGCATCCGGGACAGTTCAAATTGACTAAAAATACTGGAAATCCCGGCAAATAATTGGCAACACTAACCATGGCTGCTGTCGAGAAGGCCCAATTGTGAGTCTATATCAGTTTTTCACTAAGATCTGGGTAGACCATCACTCCATTCAGTCACTGTGATGGTCACCACACCATTAACAATCAACTATCCAAAAGGGTATTGATTTCTAGTTCAACAAATTACTTTCAAAAGATTATTTTGTAAAAATTGTATTTTATTTTTCACTTCAGCTTTGCACTGTGAACTGGTTGAACACTTAGCCACTTTGGTTTTTGTTTACCTACATAGCTAATTTGTTTTCTTCATAACAAGACGGGGTTGTTAAAAGTGCACATTCCCATTGAACTGTGCCTCGTTTTATTGGTTGTTGGATTCAGTATTATTCTAACTAGTTAACTTTTTATAATTTTTTCTACAATAGTTTATTAGCTTTTCTCTATTCTTTTCATTTTTACTTAGTAGTTTAGTTTAGTTTTAGTACCTCAGTTAAGGAGTTTCTTCATTAAAGCAGTTTAAATGGAGGTGTAAGTGTTTTGTTGATAAATCCTTGTGTTTTTGAAAAAAGCTGATTGTGTTTATTCTGTATATTTGTGTAGTACTTGCTGTTTGTGAACGCCAGAGCACGATTTCCCTCCTTCATCTATTGTTCTATAATCATTGCTCCAGAGAACATGGTTCCTCTAATCAAGCACAATTTGAATTTAAAATTCTGCTGTCAAGCCAAACTTGAGAAAATTAGTTATTGTTTTTATACCAATAACTGGTTTGAAAACATGAACTTAGAATTCCTATATATGCTTTTATTTCATCTCATCTAGGCTATTTTAGCATGCTTTTCACCTACATCAGCAAAAAGGCCTTTGATTGCCTTCAGTTGGTCCAAAACTCTGCAAAGCAGCTTAAGATATTCTTGTTCAAATACGAGTTTTCTTTAAGAACTTTTAGGAATATATTATACTAATTTTACATTTGTTTTGAATTTGCTGTGTAATGTCTCTTTAATCATGTTTAAAAATATAGGCTCCATTTTTGTGAAGCACTGTAAAAGGTGCTGTATGATTAAAATTTGCTTACCATTTCTATTTACAGTTAAACATTATTTTCAAAGCTTTTTTTTCTAAATGAGAAAACTAAGATCATTAATATATGAGATACTTTGATACATATTCGCTGGAAATTAGCATAACACTTTAGGATCATAAAATCATTGACCTTCAGGCTGAATCTAAGTGTCCAGCAGGAGCATTTTCAAGGGTCTTGATGAAAGCGGGTAAATGAAGGTTATGTTATGATCCATGGATGGAATATCATATTATGCAATCTGATTTGATCAAATATCCTACAATATAATGCTACATGATAAAATATGATATGATGCAAGACAAATTTATAATACACATGATAAAACAATACACAACACAATTCAATACAATATGATAGAATAAAGAAAAAGGGGGTCCTAACTGACCCAACATGATACAATATCAGATAAAGTGTGATACATGATTTTAGGTGTTTCATTTGTATTTCAACAAATTAAATTAAGGTTTTGAACTATTATTAATTAAATGCAGCCCAGATTCCCTCAAAAACTCAGTAGAATGTAGTATAGACTGTCTCTATCAGTACAACGCACAATATTAAAATACTGCCACATTACTAGTCTAACTGAAGTCAGGATGCGACAGCCTGGTGAAGTAAGTCTATGGTATAATAAGCCCCAGATTAGAAGCTATGGTCATGAAGCTTGACCACCTGCATGTACGTTTGAAACTCTTATTTTGAAGTAAGAAGGTCTTTTGCAGTTGCCTTCTTGGGTGAACTGAGTCTACTTATTAAGATTTCTTACCAAAATGACCAACATGACTTAATATTGGGGAAGCCTCCACCACTTTTACATCAACAATCCACACATGTATATCCAATGCTTATTTAATCAAACTGCTTTTTACCTACACCTATCACCATGTTTTATAGTCATGGCGGCCATTTTGGAATTTGGGGTTTGGTGGGGGCACTTCCACAACCCATGTTTATCATCAAGGGCGTTCCAGGTAACCTTTCGAGAAAAACCCAACTTCTAAGTTACAAACAGAAACACCGCTGACGAGTTTACAATTATTGGGTCTCTGTATGGTCGAGTATGGTTCTAGATACTCCGTCCTCTCTTTTTTAGGGGCCATGTAAGAACTCTCTTGCCACTTTCAGGTCCATGTGCACATGCCTTTATGTTCGCCCCTGCGTTTCTCCGTGCACTCTGTACGTCGCAGTCGTTCAGGTACGCACCCGTTCCTTTCTGTGTGACCGCGCGTGCGCCGGTGTGCGCGCGCTCCGTCACACACCTCTGTTACAGCTCGCCCATTGTGGACGAGAGTGTTGAGCAAGATCCTGACCCACCACCGGGTTCTAATCGCAAGCATTCCTTGGGATTAAGCACCCAATTAACAATAAGGGAGCCATTGTAGACCCTGTCTCCTTGTGCGTCACAGTTAAAAGGTTGTGTGAGCGTACGTGTCGCGGTCAGTGCATGGGAGCAAGCGCCTTTGAGTGTGCAACAGGGCCAAGGTGCTCGCCGATGGTCAACCAGGAACCCCTTGTGGTGTTGCATTGGTGGATGCACTAGTTTTCACTCGTTCAAGGCAAGCTGGGTTAACATCGCAGCTAGCAGAGAGAGAGGGGTGTAATTTGAATGAATTACAGGTCACAAGAAGTGCGTTTGACACAGTTCTCTTAACGAGGCAACTTAAAGCCGGTCCTTTTCGTCAACCGGCCCCAATTAAACCTCGCCTTGAATGAATATCACCCTATTCTGCTTATGAGTCATTTGCCATGTGCTTGCCAAGTCTTTTGTTCATAGGTCTGAGTACGGTGTGTTGAAATCGGGCCTTCAATTCAACAGCCATTTGTGAGTGTGCGCAGGGTGTGTGTATGCGTCGGTGTGGCACGTGTCGGAGTGTGGCCAGGGATTAGCGAGGCTCAGGGCCTGTTGCTCCACTTCCATGATTACTACTGCTGCCTCCTGCCATATGGGGTGATGAGGTTTCAGGTTGGGGGAAGGGGGTTGAAGCCCGGGCGCTGGTGGGGTTCAAACTATTGTGCAACATCGTGCGCCCAAAACTCACCAAAAGACAACCGTGTTCCTCTTCCCTTGCCCAACGACATGCTCTCATGCTCCTAAGCCCCAGAGGTCCCTTATGCGCACATGCAAACGCGTAGAGGTCTTCGTAACACATCAGGGTTATGCATTAGTGCCCGCGTGACCTTTGGCCTCAAAAAGCTAATGGCTGTGTGTCTTTCTGCGGTATAAATCTGTTTATGCAGTCAGGATTCTCTCCTTAGAGGTCCTGTTGCATAAACTGGTGCATGTAAGCTTCCAGGCTGAGATGAAGAGTTCATTGAAACCATTAATTGGAGGAAATCATGCAACTCTGCAGCCAGAATGCAGGATTGACATGTTTTAACATAACGCAAAACTTCTATTCATCGAGGCGTCCTATGCTAATCAAGCGGTCTGGTTATCCAAATGCATCCAAAATGTATTTAACTCCTTCGGTGTATGAGTATGATGGCATGAACAGGTGTTAACAAGCTAAAGCCCCAGACACTAATCAAGGAGGGGGGTTAAATGATGTCAGTTAACACACACACACACACACACACGCACGCACACACACACACACACACACACACACACACACACACACACACACACACACACAGCCCGCAGACCCCACCTGCTGCTGTCTGTGGCGGATTAGAAATCTGTCTACCCTTAGAAGGCAGCAGGACGCCCACATGCACGCATCGGGGGGTCTGCAGTCTGTGAAATTGATCAAGATGCTTGCCAGACATTATTTAGAGATGAAGCTGTGGAGGTATTGATCCCCAGCCCCCCCCCCCCCCCCCCCCTTCCTCTGTCCAATGTGCTCAGGACTCTGAGATAACGTAAAGAACTTAAAGATGGGTTGTTCTCTCTTAAAGAGCCTCGCAGCAGGTAACAGGTAGCTGGAGACGCTGGTCTGGGAGCTTTTGAAACAGGCAGCGCCAGGACGCTTGCAGTTCACAACGGGAATGTATCAGTTATCTTGTCTTTGGTACAAAGCAGCAGAAAATGCCTTTACTGTGACTTTATAGATGCTAACATTTTACTAAAAAACGTTGAAATGCATGGCAGATGTTACCCTGCCGGGGTTTTAAATTACTTGAATAAAACATAAGATTTGGTCAGAAATATTTCATAAATAATCATAATAAAAACATTGAATCTTACTTCAATGGACTGAAATAAAAAGCTTTGCTTCAATCATTTCATCAATACGCATCTGTTTATGCCTACAGTAGATGTACATAAATGCGCGTATATGCTTAAGCATGTGAATGATGTGAAATATGATTGCTCTTATACTTTAGCTGGTTATTGTTATTTTGACATCCCTTAAATACGGACATCTTTATTATCCAAAGATTCTTTCAACTAGCTTCCCTAATAATAAAGATGAAATGCAGGTAGAAGCACACAAAACCGAATAATTCATTGAAATTGAATATGAAGTGCCTTGCAACCTTGAACTTTTTGTTTTTATATTTTGTCAATTTAAAACCAGAAGGTTTTATGTGCTTTATTGGGATTATATGTGATGGAGCCACATAAAGTAGCGACCAACTGTGAAGTGAAACGAAAATCTTAAACTGGTTTGAAAGTATAAATCTGAAACGTGCGGCATGCGTTTGTGATCAGTCAATACTTTGCTGAACTGTGTTTTGCTTTAATTACAGCTGGAGTTTTTTTTTTGGCTCTGTCTCTCCTAGCTTTGATCATCTACAGGCTGAAACTGTTAATTATTCAATTCAATTCAATTCAATTTTATTTATATAGTGCCAAATCATGAAACATGTCATCTCAAGGCACTTTACAAAATCAAGTTCAATCATATTATACAGATTGGGTCAGATTCTTTGCAGAATATCTCAAGCCCAGTCCGATTAGATGATGTGCATCTTTGAACATCATCTTTCAAGTCTGGCTACAGATTCTCAACTGGATTTTGGGTCTGGACTGTCTCCTGAACATGCTTTGCACTAACTGATTCCATTGTCCCTCCGGCTGCACGATTACGGTGGTTGACCTGAAGACGAACCTCCGCCTCAGTCTTAAGCCTTCTGCAGCTTCTATCAGGTTTTCATCCATCAATGGCCTGTAAATATCACTATCCGTCTTCACATCAACTCTAACCTACTTCGCTGTTTCTGAGAAAAAAAAAGCAATCCCATAGCATGACACTGCCATCACCATGTTTTAATATGGGAATGGTGTGTCCAAGGTCATCTGCAGTTTTCCTCCTCACATAGTATTTTTTGTATTGTGGTCTCATCTGAACGTATCACCTTCTGTGACACATGGCTTTCATGCCTGTGCAAATTCTCGGTTATTCGGGTCATTCCAACAGCAAACAGGCTTAAATCTGAGGCAACCGGACTTTTGCTCAGTTCTTTCTGAAAACGTTTCGACACCTATCCGGGAGTCTTTGTCAGTTCTGGTGGCTCGCTGCTGTTTTTAAGGAGGTGGAGGCCCATCCTCCCAGGCGCATTCAATACCGCATGCAAATCAATCACCCATCCATCACTGTCCTGAGTCATTCTTGGTGTGAGTGGAGTACTTGGTCACCTGAATCATGACGAGACTGCTGATGTAATCTCTCCAACTGACGCTCTCCTTGCCTGACCCGTCGGTTTAGATGAGTTTTGAGGGCACTCGGTTGGATTTTATTCAGTAGAATCAGAATAAAGTGAGCTGAACGCAAACACACACGCCAAACCGTTCAGAGATTCTTTTTTGCAACCCATTTTGAAACTTAAGCATGACTTTCTTTCCATGTCACGATTATGAGCTACTTAGTATGGATTGGTCCAATCCCCCGATAGAATCAAATTATTTTTGGGGTTGTAATGTGACAAAATGTGAAAATGCATCATTAGCAATGCATTAACTATCATTTCTTTATAATTATTATTATACCTTATTGTTATCAGACCCTTATAGATGCAGATTCTGATTGAATATTCTTCCTACTAGTTTCCAGACAGATTATTTGAAGCCTCAGATGTGCAGCGATGGAGTATATAATGGCACCAGTTTTGCTGGTGCATGGAGACAAGACTCAAAACCCGGCGATCCTTCAGGTTCCACACACACACGGTGAACCGTTCACAGTCCGGTACACCAAGTTCCTCATTATATAAACGACTTGCAGTTTATCTTTAGCCCAGACTCATGACAGACCGCTCCCATCCCAAATCTCCCCAGATGGAGGTGCGCGTAAAACCAAAGGCCGGCCGTGCGCGTGCACGTCGGCGCAGCGCAGGCATGCACCGTAAACAGCAGCCTAACCTATAGGCAGCCTGGAGGCCTCCGCGTCATACGGGCCCGCTGCGTTGCTGCGGCTACAGGAGACGTGAGCGGCCGGGGCGCAGAGAGACACATGGCGTGGCCTGGACTCACGCTGGGTAATCCTCACATCTCTTAAATGAGGAGATAACACACACACACTGACCTCAATACACAACCCGACACACACACACAAACACACACACACACACTGCAGCTTTTATAAGTTAGTGCAAGCTCAACAGCGGAACAACATTAGGAAAGGTGTCAATTATTGCTACTTAAATGCTTTTCTCTGTCAATGTTCTCTACAATAACGGTAGAGACCCTCAGAATAGTCCTGTCCCCACGCGCCCCCCCCCACCCTACACCATTCTGCAGCTGACCCTCTCCCACTTTCTTCTCCACACGTCTCCTCTTATCCTTCTTCTACCTCACCCCGTCTACCTCAGCGTCCCTCCTAGTTTCCTCCAGTTAGTACTTTAACATCCACCAGTCCCCCCTCACAGAAACTACATTCCTTACTTCTCATCTGACCGTCGGTCTCCTGTCTACTACCCCCCCCCCCCCCCCCCACACACACACACACACACATACACCACTGTGGGCCACTCTTTTCCCTCCCATCCCACCAAGCCCAGTTACCTTCTCAGTTCTGATCAGTCCAGCCATCAAACTGAAGGTCCAGCTCGCCCCAGAGCAGCGAGCGCTCTGCTCGGCTCTCTCCGTCCACCCTTCCTCTGTCAATCTGGCCACAAACCCCTCTTTCCTCCCTTTATCCCGAGGTAAGATACTTACTTTTCAGATAAAGCATATTATGATAAATCGGCTGAACTCAGTGCGTGTGTGTGTGTGTGTGTGTGTGTGCGTGAGTGCGTAACTGTCTCACACACTCCCACATGCGCCATAAGCACACAGTGGCGCGCATAACCATGCAGAAACACTCTATCGAACAGCTGGGAACGGTTTGTTATAGGATGGGACTCTGAAGGAGTTTCTGATCGGAGATGAGCGGGAGTGCCACACCTCGTGGCAGCTGCCATCCTTACCATCAGTGACTGACTCGGGTATCAGAGGGGGCACTGAGTTTCCCGCCGTGTCGGCAGGAGGAACTCTGGGTAAACGTTCTCCGTGGGGGGGGAGAAACTAAAAAAACAAAGAAAATTGCATTTTCTGTTCAGGCTGGACCAAAGGATCATTTCATTTGCATGATTGTTCTGAAGCCATGACTTAGTCAAACTTCATTTTCCCTTCATTTTGATACAGTTCTTTTTTTTTTCATTCGTTGATCCGCCGCAGTGATTGTTCAGCTGATTTGACAGCGAAGCAGGCGGATGAATCACTCAGACGCTCATCGGACCGATAAGGAAGCTTTCCCGACCGTTTTTGCCTTTCCGCCTATAATTGTCCTGCAACAAATGAGTTTGCTCCTGGCTTCTTAGTTCATCGAAGGCCGCCTGCTAATGAAATAGGATGAGAGGAACAGAGCAGAGCATCTGGGCCAAAGTTCTCCAACAATGCGAGATGGAAGCTTAGGTCAGCAAAGGGGGAATAAAAGAGTTTGGAGAAAATTAAAAACTAAATGAAAACACAATGGCAGCGCTCGCCTTTGGGACATGCATGCGTGCTTGTGGCAAAGTGGGATGTTTACGACATGCAGTGTGTGTGCGTGCGTGCGTGCGTGCGTGTATGCATGTGTGTGTGTGAGTCTGTGTGTAGCAATATAGATTAGATGCACTAAGCCTCTTATGTGATGCTTGTCCTTAATTTGCTTCTGCTCTGGGTCCTAGTGCGTCTGAACTAGCCAGCAGGTCTTCATCTCGGAGCAATTTCCTACCAAACAACCCAGAAACACTTGTCGTACAGCAGCCGCCTCAAATACGCCGTCTTGACCAGAAAGCATTAACTGAGAGGGCAGATTCAAGTTTGCAAAAGTACATTTAAAAAAAAGGAACAGACATACTGACCAATATTTTTACCTGACTTCATCACTACTCATCTACTTCTTTGAGTGGGCTTGATTGCAGTTTGTTGTGTCCAGAAATTGGGTCAGATTTAAACGTACCGTTTAAACAATCTGACTCTATTAATTTGACATATTTTCTTGTGTTGGAAAAAAAAAATGTGCAAAGTGATATTTGTTAAATTAAGCATTCTTCCATTAGGCTTGAAAGTATTCTGATCTATAATAAAGAGAAAACACTTTCTGTGCTTTTGAGGAGGACCGGCCATTTGTTTTACTGATTCATAAAACCTACAAAATAAAAGAATGAAAAAAAAAAAAACACCACTGCTAATGTGCTATATATAATTCGCCATGTTTTTGTTTTAAATTCACAAAAAAATAAATATTGTTAAATGGCTGCACTTTTTAGCTTTTAAATTTGTGCAGGAATTTAATCAGAGACGGCCTCAAGTTATGTGGGGCCCTGAGCAGAATTTGATCGGGTGGCTATTTCAGTTAAACCAACACCCACCACAGCATCAATAATGTTTTTTTTCTTCTGAATTTTTATTCAATCCATAGCACTCAGAGTATCGGGGTAATCTATGTCGAACGGCGACGGCTGCAAATAAATGGCGGAGATGTAAAAGATAAAAAAGGTGAAGCATTTTAACAGGGACTGTAAAGTGGGGAAGACGGGCCAGAATGTGATTGCTGCTACATCTATCCTTTTTCTTGATATCTGCTTAATCCTTGCATGCACATGCTCAAAACTTAGGAGCAATTTAGAGAAGCCAGTCAAACTAACATACATGTCTTTGCTCTGCAGCGTGCACAGGGAGAGCAAGCGAGCGCCATGAGGGCTGATCCCCAGCAAATGTATCTGCAAACAGCTCCGCTGTGCATGAAATGTGGCCCCAGCCGAGACAAGAATATAACAATTACCCTTATGATGCACGCACATCTTTAGATTGCAATAAGAGGCAAATTTCCTGAAAGACAGAGCGCTAGGTTTTCAAAAAAATAAATAAAATAAAGAACACGTTGGGTTGGGTTTTACTGCTGCAGATCAGAAGGTGGAAGCTGATTCTAAGAGCAGACAGGATTCCTGTCTGCATAAATGCTCTATAATTAGTTGGTTTTAACCATCTCCCACAGGTGAGGTTTTTTCTTCTTTTTAAAAAAAACAAAGATATGGTAGAGGCTGGAAGGAAGAATTAGTTCAGTTTAGGTCAAATTTAACTGGCTGTGCTTGGTAAGCACTGGTTACAGCCCACTGCGGTAAATTGGGAATTCTTCACTGAGCTCTGAGCAGAGGTTCAGAGTTTAAAGACATTTGTCATTTAGTTTCAATTGTAACACTGTACTGATTGTTTCAAGGTTTAATCTTGAAGCACATCTCATATCTTTTAAATTCCTTATTCCTAAACAGCGAGAGCACATTTAAAGTTAATACTTTATAGACAATGAAAGCTACGGTACATGTGAGAGGGGCTGATTTTGTCTATGGGCTAACTCTGGCCCAAATGATAGAACAAGCAGCAGCACCACACACAATGGCTATAGCATTTTATCCACTCCTGATTATTACTTTTTGTATAATAACTGCTGTTAGAAATGGTATCAGCAATATTTATGCGGTTTCGTTTTACCATAGAAGGACATCTAAAGGCAGAGGGAGTTCTAGACCAAATCTACCACAGGGGCCAGGGTGGGGCCTGTGTTTTCTTCTTGTGGCAACAGTACAAATGAATGAAACAAACCAAAAAAAATGGGCCAGATTTCATTGTTTGAAATATTAAATGAGCCACAGAACCAAAGAGCCACGCTGGAACTACTGGTTGCAGACACCTGATCTAGCAGATGAAAGCTGCGATTCGGAATACGGCTGAAGCTGAATGTGTGACGGATTATTTTGAAATGATCGTTAAAGTAAAAAAACTGCAAATGTCTTGGTCTAAGGGACCGATCAGTTACGGCTTCTGTGCCAACCCATATCGTATTGAATTGATTTTGTATTCAGCTTTCAGCACAGGGGCCATAACAGGGGTCAGGGTCAGTTCACAGGAGCACTGGCCCCTGTTGGCCCCTGTTAGAACCGCCCATGTCTTGGTGTTTCCAGACAGACAGACAGACAGACAGACAGACAGACAGACAGACAGACAGCATCTACGTCAGAGGAGACTGGAGGCGAGTGATGCGTGCGGACCACACTTGTGCGCATGCACTTGAGTGGTCCGCGCGCGCGCGCGTTTCACAGGTCCCTCGCTGTTTTGTCGGTTTCTTTCCTTCTTGTCATTTAGACTTTTTCAGACGTCTCATCGACAGTCAGCTCAGTCCAACCTGCTGTGCCAAAAGCAGCAGAAGGTAAAAAAAAAAAAAAAAAAAAGGCGAACAAAGCGCAGCCTACCTGTGAGAGAAACGCGGCTTCCACCGGAGGTTTCCGACGGCCGGGAGGATGCAGGCCTCCACATCCACCCGCTCACCCGCTCACAAACACCCGCACGGCCCCGCAGCTTCTCCCGAAGACATTTTTCTACGAGGTTTGGAAACGTTCACACACGCCCGTAGAGTCTCTCCGCGGCTCCGTGTGTCTTTATATCTCCGCTTTGGCTTTACAAAGCTAGATAAACCCCTTATACAGTTTGGGCACTAGTTACATGGGCCCGTGTGTGTGTGTGCGCGCGCGCGTGTGGATTTTAAACTATAAGAAATCCGATTCAATTAACAAGCGCGTAGGATCGGATTTGGACACTCGGAAAATTGTCCCGCCGCTGAGGATGATACAAGCCACACCGAGGACAGGAGGGATGGACACGGAATACGAAAAGAAATTGGTGAAAAATACAAATAAAACAACGAGATAAATGTCAAAGCTTAAAAGTCATTATTTTATGTTTATGTCCGTTTTTTTATTGTATAATCACGCACAGAGAGTCAGACCCGGACGGAAATAGAGGAGACACGTCAATTACGTTAGTTAACTACTTTTTATTAAATAACCCTCAGTTTGGGGGGTATAAAAACTGAGAATAAGATAAGGTGTGTGAATACCTATTTAATACATGAATTAAATAAGACCACAAGCAGGTTTCTGCAGAAACCTTGTTGGTGAATGAGAAATAGCTGGTTTTAACCACCATTTTTAATTTTTCTGTGAAAATGTTGACCTAAATGCTAGAAAGCAGCGTCGATCTGCATTAACCACCTGCGCTTCCACGCCAGATTCGCTCCATTCTAGAACTGAAGGCAAAAAAAAAAAAAAAAAAAAAAAAAAAAAAGCCAGAGGGCTGCAAATGGCCCCCAGGGAGCACGCTGGGCACCTCTGGTGTAGAACATCCAAACCCAAACCTAACTAAAGCAAAGCAAGGCCAAACTGAATATCACTGCCTGCTATGAGGGGAATAAGGAGGGCCCACAGGTTTGAGGAGCAACCAGGTGTAAATGAGACATGTAGGGGACACTCAGCAGCTCCCTCCATGCCCACATTCCCTGCCTGCAGAAGCAAGACATGTTGAAATGCTGGCCTATTCAAAACCTGCCAAGGAACTCCAGAATTTCTTATAGTTTTTTTTTTTTTTTTTGTAAAGCTTTTGATCCTAAATGTATCCGGTTCTGACAATTTCAGGACTTTATGCACATCAGCCCATGTTGCAGATGCTGTATTTCCAAACGGCTTTAATAAAGTTACTTTCAGACAGTGAGAACATTGGCAGCAGCATCACTACCTATTATGTCTAAGGCAAAATAATAGTTTAATATTCAGGTAAGACTTCCTCGTTTGCCATCTCTTCCATAACTTGATGTTTTGTTACTAACGGTGCAAGAAAATACAGAGCCATGCAGTCCAGAGCTAGGGCATCCCTACACACAATTTTATTGTGGATCCTCCCAACTTAATCATTAACTACCACGTCTCCATTAGATAATCTATTTGCAAACATTTATTCAGCACGGGCAAATTATTTTTACATCAGTCTTCAAAATAGTTCTCTTGAGAGGAGTGGGTTTTAGAGGCGCTAAACGGCTGCCTAGTTTGCTTATGCCTTTGACTGGCTCTGGGAAATTATTCACAATATTATTATTAATGCTTAGTTTGAAGGTATGAATGAAGGGGCCAAAGGGAGCATGTTGGGGATCAGAGGGGGATTTAAGCGCAGAACAACGGGGTCTTTGTGCTGCTTTTAATCCGGCCTGTACCCACTTCTCCGCCTCTCGGCTGCTCTACCCCAGCCTCTGCTCTCAGACGATGGTCACCCAATTATTTCAGGAAGCCAATTTAAAAATGACATTTCGTGCTTTTTTAAAATTGCCATTATTCTTATTCTTTTAAAAACACCCCAGATCGATACGGACGTTTTCTTCTAACTGCATTCTTTCAAACATCCTCATTGGGATTTCTTGCTTCTTTCCGCTACGTTGTTTTCCTTTAAAAGTAAATATAAAGCAGCCAAACGAACACAATTCACATTAAGGAACGACGCCGGTTTTAAAGATAAAATGTTTAACCAAACTGAACCCGCAGCAAATAGTTGTGAATTCATGGGCGAGCGCGTTTGCGTAAGAGAGAGAGAGAGAGAGAGAGAAAGAGAGAGACAGAGAAGGGAGGAGGAGAGGGAAGGGGGGAGGGCTCTGCGCGTCTACTTGGTTAAGAAGTTTCTTCTAATTAGCCAGTCTCTTCTTGCTCGCCTCACTTGTCCACCCCGCAGCGCATCTTCCTCCTCCTGTCAGGATCCATGTCGGGCCCCTGATCAGCACCGCGGAGAGCAAAACCTGCGAAGCAACCACTCCTTTCCCGGGGCGCGCTGCCGCTGCGAACGACGTTTGAAGGAGAGAAAAAATAGATGCACGGATCTGTTTTAGTCAACAAGTAGTTGCTTGATTTAAACAGCTTTTTCTTATATTTGTCACTTTTCTTCTGTTAGAGTCAAAGGGCCAGAGAGCTCATTCAGTCCGTTGCTCTTTTGCGTCAGGCGAGAAGAGGCGCACCGTTAGAGGCGCAAGAAAAATAATTAAAACAACTGCAGAACAACAAGGACAAAAAAGAAAAAAAGAGAGGACGGAAAACAGGAGAGTAAGAGAGAGAGAGAGGGAGAGAGAGAGAGAAAAAAGAGAGAAAGAGTGAGAGACACCCCCTGGAGAAAAGTTCAGAGAGCCGGCCCCCGGCCTGAGAGAAGGAGAGAGAGAGTGAGGGAGTGTTTTAAAGCCGGCAGAAGGCATGATGTCCTACATTAAGCAGCCCCATTACGCCGTGAACGGGTTAACGCTGTCCGGCCCGGGCATGGATCTGCTCCACACCGCAGCCGTGGGATACCCCAGTAAGTAAAACGTTTTTTTTTTCTTTCCCTTTCTGTCAGCTGAATGTTTGCTTTTTATCCATTTCAACTTGTCAATTTAGTGCGTAATCTAATGCGCACATGCAGGCCCGAGGAGAGGAATTGACATTGAAATGAATATTGTGCGTAAAAACCTCTCCTCCCGCTTTCATATTCCGTATTATGATCACGAATATGAGCCCGATCCCGAGCCAACCTGACATGTGCTCACTTGACCCGTCAGTTCAGAGGATTATAGAGTCAAAATAGGAAAAACAAAACAAAAAGAACAATGAAACTGTGTGTGAATGGAAATGCAGCCTGTTCTCACACCGAATTAAAACAAACTCCAATCTGCTGCTCTAATCATCTAACCTATTTACTGAAAACGCGCTCATTGTGTGTTTTTGTTGCCCACATGTCTTTATTATTATTATTATTATTATTATTATTATTATTATTATTATTATTATTATTATTATTATTATTATTATTATTATTATTATTATTATTACTATTCTTATTATTATTCAGTGGATTAATGGGCTTGTTTTTCGATGCTTTGCGAACATCTGTCATCCAAACACAAAAGTCGGAAAAAAAACATTGATTTCTGGCACCGATTACGGAAGCTTCTCAACTCAGATCAGGAAGAAAAGAAAAAAAAAAAATAGGGGAAGTTGGATGATCTTAAAAAATCTAAGTGATTATAGTTATCAAAGGCTTTCTTGTCTCAGGTAGAATTAAATGGACAACTAATCGAAAAAATTAAGAACAGAGAAATCAGAAATAAACTAAAAAATGAACTCCAAGTTTTTAAACTACACAATGAAATGTTCTAGAATTGAATAAATTCGACATTATATAAAACGTGAAAATCAGAAAAAAAGACGAGAAGAGAAACGCTCTGACCCGATTTGCATTTGTATTGGATTTACGACCATTTTATTGAAATACTTTTACTCGTTATATTTAATATATTATGATATAAATGTTTCTTAGAGACCTAATAATACAATAAGGTATAAGATGTCTGTGCTTGCTTAGAGTTGGTACAAATAAGTGGCCTTTACGGCCTGCTGCTTTTACCTTTCTACAGAAGCTAAAGTAAAACCACTAAACAAATAATAATAATAATAATAATAATAATAATAATAATAATAATAATAATAATAATAAAAATAATGATGATGATGATGATAATGATAATGCTGTTAATATTAATAATAATGATGATGATGATGATGATGATGATGATAATAATAATAATAATGATGATGATGATAATATTAATAATAAAAATAATAATAATAGTAGTACATCTTTTTTTAGGCACGCCACGTAAGCAGCGTCGGGAACGCACCACCTTTACGCGTGCGCAGCTGGACATCCTGGAGGCTCTGTTTGCCAAAACCCGATACCCAGACATCTTCATGAGGGAGGAGGTGGCTCTCAAGATCAACCTGCCCGAGTCTAGAGTTCAGGTAACATCATTGGCCAATTCAGGCTAACGTGGGAAAAGTTTCTTTACAGTCTCAGACGTGTGTGTTTCCTTTACATGATGCAACATTAATCTTTGATCACTCTGACTCACGTCGCTCCTCATGCAGGTCTGGTTCAAAAACCGCCGTGCCAAATGCCGCCAGCAGCAGCAGCAGAGCACGGGCCAGTCCAAACCCCGGCCTCCTAAGAAGAAGGCTTCCCCGGCCCGGGAGGCGCCCACAGAGGCCAGTGCCAACCCAGCCAACGGACCCTACAGCCCCCCACCCCCACCTCCGGGCACAGCCATCACCCCCAGCTCCAGCTCCGCCAGTGCCACTGTCTCCATCTGGAGCCCAGCCTCCATCTCCCCTCTGCCAGATCCCCTGTCAGTCTCCACCACCCCCTGCATGCAGCGCACCACCACCTACCCCATGACCTACACCCAGGCCCCGGCCTACAGCCAGAGCTACGCAGGCTCCTCCTCCTACTTCACCGGCCTGGACTGCAGCTCCTACCTGTCCCCAATGCACCCGCAGCTGTCGGGCACCGGAGGTGCCCTGAGCCCCATCACGGGCTCCTCGATGGGAGGGCCCCTCAGCCAGTCCCCCGCCTCGCTCTCTTCACAGGGCTACACGGCCGCCTCGCTGGGCTTCGGGGCCGTCGACTGTCTAGACTACAAAGACCAAGCGGCCTGGAAGCTCAATTTCAATCCTGCCGACTGCCTGGACTACAAAGACCAGAACTCCTGGAAGTTCCAGGTCTTGTAAATAGCAGCCGGTTAAAAAAACAGGGGGAGGGGGGAACAATAAAAAAAAAAGAAGTTGGAAATAATAATAATAAGTAGTGTGAATAACCCCATATAACTGTTGGTGTTTTAGAAGAAGACAACGAGCTGGGGACGCAGAGACACTAGTGAGGGCAGCTGAGGAACGAATCAGCTGAAATAAATCTTCCAGAAAAAGAAATTAAAAAAAAATGAGTGGAAGTTGGATGATCTGTTGATGCTTGAGTTTTTTTTTGTTTTGACTGTAGGGTGTCCATGTGTGTTTTTAAGAAACATAGACGTCAGCCTTCAGGGGAGGCCCCATGTACGAACACACGAGACCTATACAGTATTGTATACCTGTTGTAAAATCGAATTAGTTAGACCAGAGTGTTAGAACGGCTTTGATTAAAACTGTTATGAGAATCTTACATTGAAAGTGCATAAAACAAAGCAATCAGCTGCACCGGGTTCATATAATCTGGCACAACAGAGCTGAAATCACCACCTCTTTGTCGGCCTTGACTGTAATGGAAAAGAAAACTGAAGCTGTTCTACTTATTTTTTTGACCTACGACAAGCTTTACCTCCTCAAACGTTTGATTTCTCTGCCTGATTAACAGCCTAAGAACCGATTGACTAATAAAGTACCAACTAGTCCAGAAAAAAAAAAAACAAAAAAAAAAAACAGACACACCCAGAGACTGCAGTACTGCCCTGCTGCCTTTGAGCTTGGCACTAACCTACGTCGGCAACAATGGCTCCTACATGGTTTGTTTAATAGGATCACTTCCACGTGAGGTGGGGGCAACAACGGTCCCACTGTGGTGCCCCCACACTCCCCTCACTTCAGCTGCCTGAGGTAAGCAGTTCTTGGATCTGGTGGACTGTTTGACAGGAGAGAAGAGCGCACCAGAGAAAGGGAAGGGGCAGCCTGTCCCTTTTGCACAGAGAGTCCGGTGCCTCGCTCCGCTCCTACTTGTAAAGAGGTGACACCACTTTTTTTGTGTTCAATGTTTTTTTGTTTTTTTTTTGTTTATCTCTTTGTATTAGACTTTCACAATACCATGTTTCTTTAAAAAATTGTGAACTTGTTGAAGTAAAAAAAAAAAAATAAAAAAAAATTGTGGTCATTTGTTCTGAGTCAGTATTATCGGTATTAATGCTATCATCCTTGCTACTATGTTTTCAGCCGGCATGGATGTTGCTAACGAAGATATTGTTATGTTGCTGTTTTTGTAAATATTAAAACTTGAAAATGCAATCTCATCTGGTACCACTGAACAAGCTCTGTCTCTCTCTCTCTCTCTCTCTCTCTCTCTCTCTCTCTCTCTCTCTCTCTCTCTCTCTCTCTCTCTCTCTCTCTCGCTCTCTCTCGCTCTATCCTCCCTTAACAACCTAGGAAAAAAAATGCCAACTTTTTACTGTCCACGTTTCTCTCGTTTATACTTCTTTTTCTTTTCAAACTCAGGGGTTCGTCCAATAAAGGTAGCACTGGTGGCACACGTTGCTATTTATGCTTCTTAATCATTCACTGTATGTCTATCTTTTGCATTGTAATCTTCTCTGCCTATTTTTCTGACATGGATTATTTCATTTGTCTCCTGTGTTTAAGCGTTTTCACTATAAACATGCTAGATAGCGCTGATGTTTCTGATGAGACAATAAATGACTTAATGAAAGCTGTGGGTTCCACTGTTGTCTCTAAATCGATAGATGAAGGAGCTTATTAGTAGTTTATTATATAATAACAATGATATTTAATAGTGGGTGTAACTAACCAGAAAATGTAATGTCATTTATTGCCGCTTTTTCCCAATAGAACAACAATAAAATTAAAACGTTTGCGCTGCTCAATTAGACTGGTTGAAGAACATCTCTGAGCATTGATTAAAGGCCCAAATTCTCCACAGGAACTCAGTCCTGACTTTGACCGGACCAGCGCAACACATTGATATTCTTTAATCTAAACCGTTCCACTGCAGCTCTGGCGATCTGTTCTGTCAGGTTCTGTCTAGTCCAGTCTCAAGTCTTTTTTAGCCTCTAAAAAAGAAGCAAAGCTATGCTGTATATTTTTTTGATTAAGACTCATCAATCAAACTGACCTAATTATTTATACTCCATTAATAATTGTCACCAACAAACCTGTGATCTGTTTCCTAACGACTCAATGACATAAAAGGGAACCAAAAAAAACGATAAAACAAGGACAATAACACTAATTCTACTAGAGCGAAGAGGTGGCCTTTGAAGAATAACAGGTTGGAAAGAAAACAGAACAGCTACCCTGATTAAAGTTCAGCTTTTATCAACAGTGTATTGCTCTCTCAGTAGTTTATAGAATGGTTTTCATAAGCAACATGTCTGAGTTGTAATACCTAACATTTGAATAGGGAGTAAAGTTTGGAAGAGAAGCAAGTCTAAGGTTCTTGCTTCTGATTTAGTTCCTCGGATTTCATGGTTTCTCCCTTTACTCCCTGACTGACATTGAAGTTGTGTGGAAAAAGAAAACATTGCAGGAACTTCACAATGTTATAAATAAATAGGTTGAGAAACAGAGCAAAGGATTTGGTGGAGAAAAAAAATAATTAACTGCAAGGAAATGAGTGGATACGGCTTGGTTGTGAGTCGGCTGGGCCTTTTCTTGTTGGTTCCGTAGTTCTTTTTCTCACTCTGTGAGTCCCAGAACTCAGCTGCCTCACGAGTTTGCTGTTTCTGGGGAAGGAGTCGCCATGAAGGCCTCACCAGCCAATCAGAGGTTGAGTTTTAGACATCATGTGACATCATGCTGTAGTAGTCACCGAATTAAAAAATTAACTCTCTTTTTTTTCTACCACAATCTTTAGACTAGACAAAAGACTGTAGAAAACCAGACTGTAGAAAAACACAGTGTTCTAGATAAAAACCTATCTTCAGCTGCTTTCTAACATCTAAATAAGACAAGCTTAGTTTCAGCGTTAACACCCTGACCACCATTTAAAGGTAGCTTAGTTTGTATTAGTTAAACTGGATGTGTGATACGAAAAACAGGCATTTGAAAGCATGCAACTTTTAAACATTACACTTCAGGGTTATAAAAACATCAGTATTCTAAGTCTCAGTACCCCATTTGTGTGGAATAAGAGGTTGCTGTGGCTAAAGGTAAGGGTCAGTGTGGGTCGTGTGTGTGTGTGTATGGTCAAGTCTGTTCTCTAACAAAGCTCTCAGACTTTGACACAACAGGAGGTTGAATACAAATACCAAATTTTTCAGATTTTTATTGTTAATAACATTTTGACAATCCTTTCTCATTTACAGACAACTTAACAAATGCACTATGTGTTGGTCCATCAGACAAATGCCCTACGCTGGGACTTGAGATGCTCAGCATGAGGGATTGCTGCAAAGTCAATTATACAATGCAGACGACTGTTTCTGGAGGAGAGACCGCTGCTTGTCAAGGCTCAATGCAATCTTTCCTTGGATAGAAAACTTTGACCAATCGGTCTGTGTGATTTGATTGAAATGACTTCGTAGAGTGCCTTGAGATGACATGTGTTGAGATGACTTGGCGCTGTATGAAAAGAACTAAGTTGAAATGAATCAAATGAGTGTGAAAATGTCCAGGCTTTCTCGAGGAGTTGTGCACGGCAGCGTTTTTACTGAGATTTCCCTAACGTCTGGTGCCGCAGGGCGGGAGTGGATTTTTTAATCCATACAAGGGTTTCAGGGGTTATAAGGCAGAAATGAGAGGAAGCAGGGCAGAGTGGACAGAATAAAGATTAGAAGTGACCATTAAAGTGAGTCGCATCACTCTGCCAGACCCAAACTAAAGTTCGAGAGATGGACAGATTACTTTGGATTTCTGTCCGCGTTGTGCTGCCACTGATAGGCTGTCGGGGTCAGCTCCAAAGGGGTTATGGGAAGTGGACTGGATGAACCATTTTAAGCGTGCTATTAGCTCATGCGTGTTCAGATGATATCTTTCAACAGTGCAGCGGGTCTTGTATCACGACACAATGCTCTTACCAGAGGAACGTATTTAAGCTGTTATACAATAATGTTGAAAGGTTCGCCCCTGACCTCTGTGTGTGAGTGAATGTACAGCATTAAAGGTAGCACAACAAGCCCAGCTTGTCAGAATAGGACTGGGTTATTAAAGTAGCACGGTGTGATGCGGTGGCTTTGAGAGTTTTAAGTCATAGGACTGTAAATTTCTAAATTAGTCTCCATATTTTGTGCTAGTTAATGACTGTTTGGTGTTTGTAACTAATTTCCTTGTCTGTATTTAGTTTTGATTACAATACTACTACTGCTACTACTACTACTACTACTAATACTACTACTATTTGTAGTAGCCTTACTGCTCATGGCTGCAAAGACCTGTGTCAGCAGTAACAATTCAGAGTGATCTAAACCAACTGGCCGGGCAAGGAGACCACTAGTCTGAGAACAGCCAAGAGGTATGAGCCATGGTAACTCTGGAGGGGCTGCAGAAATACACAGCTCGGGTGTGAGAATCTGTTGACAGGACAAATATTACTTGTGCAGTCCGATAAGCTGGATATTTCGAAAGATTAGAGTGATAAAAGCCGATTGTTTTTAAAAAAAAAAAAAAGCTACTTTTGGTGTTTGCCAAAAGATATTTGGAGGAAATAGCAGCTATGTGGAAGAAGGTGCTCAAAACTAAACCTTTATTTTTTTGCCAACATGCAAAACACTACGTTGAACAGAAAACTAACACAGCACGCCAATGTGAACACACCATCCCAGTAACATTACAGACAACCTTGAGCATCCTCTTCATCAGAGTGTCGCACAACTTCAGTCAGAGGCTTCTCCACATCCGCTGTAAGACAGACTGGAAGAGGAGATCCTTCCTGCCAACAGCCATCAGCAGCTACAACAACTCGTTAAAGAAATATGAGTTAAAAGTAATTAATTTCCTTCTGGGATTGACACAGTACTTTTGAATTGAATTGAAATCTAATGGCGAAACATGGTGTTGGCAGCATGGTGGAAAAAAACCTTAAGGAGGCTGCAAAATACAGAATAGATGCAGCAGTTGTGTTATAGTACAGTACATCCAGATTCAACATTTATTTATGTAGCACACTTAAAGCAACCTCAACAGACCAAAGTGTTTCACAATAGTTACTGCATCACAGTAAAATAAAATTAGAAAGTAAAATTAGCAATAAAATAGTGATATATATATATATATATATATATATATATATATATATATATATATATATATATATATATATAAGTATCTGTAAAAAAGTAACAAAGCAAGATGTACTCCATTGCAATCTAATTTCAATTAAAAATTATTACCCAATCCTGGGCTCAATAAAGTACAGAATTTTATCTTCTTTTAGGTTGTTTCATAACAACCTTTCAAGTGACTTTAACAAAAAAGAACCAAGAAGTTTATTGAAAAACCTCAGTCATAGGATCTAGGTGTTTTTTTCCCCTGGTGAAATGGGCTATCATTTAAACCAACAAACCCATTAGACATACAGCACACAGTTTTCCTCTTCTGCACTGAAGATACGTTTTATGCTCATGTTTCCGCAATAAATGCAAAATACTATTTAAGCTTTAGTTCCTTCGTATCTCTATGTTTACACTATATTGCAAGTAGCAGCAGCCCTGGTGCTGCAGGCTTTTTTCAGGAACTCTGCAGGTAAAACAGAAAGGAGGTTGCCAATAATCTTGACAAACCATGCACATTCGTAAACTTCTTAAATACTTAGGAACTGAATATATGGATTACAGAAGGTGAAGTGGTGTAAAGACAAGCACATGTTTCTATTGACTTATATTGAATTTTCTTTCTTCTAATTGCAGAAACAAGGAATCTTGAAGCCTTATTCAACCTGATGACATAAAGCTGAGCTCAGCATCCTGGTGACACAGCAAAACGTCCACTGTCAAAGGAGCTCCTGATATAATACTACATATACTGGATGGATGGATGGATGGATGGATGGATGGATGGATGGTTGGATGGATGGATGGATGGATGGATGGACGGACGAAGGCAGTGTCCTCCTATAATCCCCAGCAGCAGCAACATATGGATGGTGAAGCAGAGACACAGACACAGATACGCTCAGGACTTAGAAATATGATTCATTTCTTTCCTCTCCCTAATCCCCAACAAACAAGCTGGTGGCCGGCCTGCTCTGGAGGCGCACTGTAATCATGCCACAGGCAGCTGCTGCTGCTGCTTCATGAGCGGCCTGGCTTTCCCACCACCCACATCCCTCTCTTTGCCCCCCCATCCTCCCTCCTTCCTCCCTCCTCATCCTCCCCCTTCCCGGCCTGCGGTCCAATTTCCTCTTAATCGATTCCTAATCCCAACGCTACCAAATACAAATGCATACACACACACACACACGCGCGCACACGCACACACACGCACACACACACACACACACACACGCAAACATCGAGCACATCATAGAAAACATTCAACAATGCAGATTCCCACACACTTCTGTGCACAACGATGATAGTCCAAACACAACATCACAAGTTCTTTTTAAAAGATGAAGGTAATAGAAACTGCATACAACTTTTTACAGTGTGGATTACACCAAAAACACAAAAAAGGAGAGAAACAGTTCATGCCTTTTGTATGTCGCCTAATTGTTGCTGAGTTCATGATAAGGGAAAATGAGCATTGAGTTTTCTTGTGTCTACGAGTATGTCTATCGCGTTTGTCCTTTGTTGCATGAGAATAGTTTTATGTTTTAAGGATGACTGACTGCCCGGGCATGACATTTCAATGAGCTATGAGTCTCCCAGGAGGCCAGGAGATTATTTGCCGAAATGAATCAGGGCATAAATTCAAGTTTCACTTTTCATTTTAAGCTTTGTGCATGCTGAGGTGAGTGAAGCATCTGGGTGAAGTAGGATGAGATTAGGCAAAATTACTATTTGGACATTGGTGCAACAGTTCAGTTGCCTCTGAAGTCAGTCCTGTAGCAGTGATGCACATGAGCAAGGCATGTAAGACCAGCAGAGCTCCTGTGGCTAATTGGAAATTGATGTGTGCATGCTACAGTGTTAAATCGTAGGAAGATGACTTCGGAGCATTATTTTAATATGCCATTGTGTCTTTGTCAACCAGGACTGGAAGATTATTTTAAATATCGGAGGGAGAAGTAAATACGGCAACTATGCATGCAGCGGTTACCGGTTTTATGGTAGTGTTTTCAAACCCATTAAAAATCTCTGTCATGCCATTCCTGCAGTATAAGTGTATTTTATGTATCGTCAGAGAGAGGAAGGGGAGGCGAAACCCCTCAGGTCCTGTGCAACCCCAGTATCACACCTCCTCCCTTCGTGCACCTTTGTGTAGCGGGTCAGGCTCTATCATGGCTGAAAGAGGTGAGCATCCCAACCCCTCCCCCCCCCCCAAAAGGATACTTCCGCCCCCGCAAGAAGACAGACAAGGAGAAAACAGACTAACACACACCGGCCGTGGCTATTTGCTGAAAGTTCAAGGTAAAGTTAGAGCTGTCTTGAAATTAATGAGCTACCTTTAGCATCCGGCATTAGTGAAACAAATACTGTCACCGTATTTCTGAGGCAGGCCGCTTGGTGCTGGTCACAAAAAACATTTTGCGGTTGTTGGAGTGTGTTTATGATTAGCTTGGAGGGAAAGGCTTAAGTACCAAGTGCCACCGTTGCTTCAGCTGAGCATCTCTTTAGCTGAACGCGCATCACATGCACACACCCATACTTGTGATTTCTGTTGTTTCTGTGTACACATAACACTTTATATAGAATCTTCTTTACATCAAACATCACTTCTAAAAATCTAAAACATTATAAAAACTCCCAACATAATACATTACTTCAATAAAAAACGACTGTTGTCGTGCAGCTTACCCTGATAAAACAGCGGAAACACAGTTATCCTAGTTGCAAATTTTGTTATTGTTCTAGACTTCTAAATGTGTTTTTGTTAATTTATCCATCCATCCATTTCCTAACCCGCTTAATCCCTCATGGGGTTGCCAGTCTGTCACAGGGCAACACAGAGAGACAAACAGGACAAACAACCATCCACACCTAAGGACAATTTGGAGAAGCCAATTAACCTAACAGTCATGTTTTTGGACTGTGGGAGGAAGCCGGAGTACCCAGAAAGAACCCACGCATGCACAGGGAGAACATGCAAACTCCATGCAGAAAGACCCAGGGGTGTACTCAAACCCAGGACCTTCTTGCTGCAAGGCAACAGCGCTACCCACTGTGCCACTGTGCAGCTGCACTGAGCTAATTTATCGATATAGCTTATTTGCATTAGGTGCCAAAAAATAAAATCTTAAATGTGAATGTGCATGTAAAGTAGAGGAAGGTTTTAGCACAACACCTGTGACCTAAAAATATCTTTCACTGACAGAGATGACTATGACAACGCATTGATGACTGCATTTATTTATAATTAAAAAAATCAGAAAGAATTCAGTTATTGATTTTAAATACGTTTATGATGTTCCATGACTTATGTATTGTTTGAAAAATAAACAATTATTATTGTTTTTGAATGCAAACATTTGAAAATAATATATTTGAAGCTGCAATCATAATAGTGTGAAACTGTGATCATTTTAAGATTATCACACCATCAGAATTTATTACTGGCCTATGGCTAAAGGCAACCATGAAAAATTATATAACAGAAGAATTTTTTTATTGCAAACAAATTTTAAAATCAATGTGAACAGGTAAAACCACAGGCAATAAATAAATAAATATAAAACTAGGCAAACAACAGTGCCAACAACTGGACCACCAAACACCCCCAACCCCCACCCGCATCTTTTTTCCCTTTAAATAGCCTCCATGCTCCAGGAGTTGCTTCTTGATTGCCCATTGGGTTTCAGAAGGTCATCTTCATTGTGGGAAAATCGAAAACTGAAAACATTCAAATGAAACATGAACTAAAACAACAAAAACATTCATCTGTGACATCTTCCAATGCTGCTGAAACATAAGGGCAGCAAATAGTTTGATGGGGGTGTCAGAACAGTAATTAAAAAATATATATAACTGTAAGTGCTACTCGTATGAAAGACCTCCTTCGAGGTTACCAGTGGAATATTAATATTTGAGTTCCTTTTAGTTCTAATCCAAAAAATACGTTGTTAATCCCAAAGGGAAATGACGTGATGCTGTAAGTCAGTAAATAATCATTATAGATGGTGATGGCTTTGTGGAGAAACGATCGGCTGTAGTAGTCAGAACTACAGCACACCTGAAGTAGCCTCTGACTGAAGACACTCTAACGCTGTATAACAGTCTGCTGAAGAGGAGGCTCAGGAATGTCCCAAATGTGCTTCATTTTATAGAAAATAGTTCTCTGCACAATTATCTCCTGAGGAAGTGACTGGCTCTGACGCTGCTACCCTAACAGAAGATGGCAGAGGAGATCCTACTTTCCACTTATAGAAGGTATGCAGCATCATGCTGCAAAGACTGAAGGTCCTATGCTTCTTTAAGAAGTACACCCTGCACTGTCACTTCTTGTAGACAGCTTCGTGTTTGCATCTTTGGTCTAGTCTGTTGACCCAGTGAACTTCGAAGGTATTTCTAGTCCTCAACCACTTCCATTTTATCTCCCATTATGGAAACGGTGTTTGACCTTTTCCTCTTTCTCCTGAAATCTACAATCAGCTCCTTTGTTTTATTCACATTGTAGATTAGATGGGCCACAACGAGGTCAGCCAACTCCCTGTACTCAGCTTCTTGTCCATTTCTGATACACCAGAAGCAGGTGTACGATGTCATCTTCAGTTCCAACTTAACCGCGATGCCTAAACTTCAGGAGGTTCTGAAAGGCTTTGGCTTGCTTACTCACTCACAAACTAAAGTCTAAATTCAAGCGAGCAAAGCCCTGCAGATGACAAGTGATGACGTCTACTGTTGTCTGACCTGCTATGTGTACGCTTGGCATTCATTCCTATAAGCTCCAAGAAGTATAGTACAGCGGTCCCTAACGCAATTCAATCCCAACCATGCAACAACAGTGTAGTTTCGCTTTAAATAAAATCTAGTTATGTGTGAGAGGTGTTTATTAGGTTTATCAGGAGATAAATTAGCGTCACGTCGACCGTGTGTGATAATTTGCACTAATCATTAAATACGATTTGGGAGGCAGCTGAATCACATAGTCCCGCAGCGTAAGTAGGGTTTGAGTGATTTGCAGCTGGTAGTGGTAACAGGATCAGTATTACACTATCAATGGATCAACCAGCACTGTCAACCTCAGCATACACTTCTGCCTAGGGCTTTGCCGCAGATTACAACTTAACACCTAGTTAATATCTCTAATAGTAAACGGCGGCGTTCAGGGGCACAGAGTAACATATTTGTCTGAAACAGTCGTCGGGATTATGGGAGTATTTGCCAACAGTACTGAACACGGATTGAAATCGATTCTTTAGCCAACAGGTGCAGTTTTGTTGTGACGGCGCGGATGTCCTTAGGAATGGTTTTGACTGTTACAACCTTGGTTTTTTTTGTTTCTCGTATGCGGGCCCCGCTGCCCTCATGCGGCCCTTCGTCGGTGCCACCTCTCCCAGTGTGCCAAAGAGGTCCTCCGTTCCCGCTCTCCTTGCAGTTTGTTATTCTTGCTGATCTAATTTGGAGAATGTCCCAAATCCTCTTAGTGTCCTGCTCCCTCAGCGCAACACTAAGTGAATTAGACAGGATTACTGTCTCCCTCTTCCTCCTCCTTCTTCGTGTCCTCTTCCTCTTCATCCTTGCCGTCACTCTCTCCTCATCATCTCTCCACTTGTAATTCTATGTCCCTCCTGACATGTCTCTGTTCGTCGGCGGGATTAAAGCAAATGACAAATTGGTTCTAATGTCCACTCCCCGGCGGCAGATGCTCCCGCGGCCCGAGTGCATCATGGGACATAAAGTATCGTAAATTAAACTTTAACCTCACAAATATAGAGGAAAAAAAGGGTAAAAAAAACTGACCCAACACAAATAAACTCCTGCAAAAATCAGCGAATAATGAGATTGTGGTCGCTTCCATCCACAATGCCTTGTGTCAAAGGGCAATTTTTGCCCTCAGTCCAGTTTATTAAAACTCATTTAGAACCGCAAAATGTTAGATGACTTTTTGAAAAAAAAAAAAAAAAAAAACACACACAAAAAAACCCCACAATTTTTGATTAATACCTCCTATAGGAAATTTGCTGTCATTTGTAACGTACCTCTGTTTTATTAAAATTTTTTTGATCAAAGAAAAACACAAAACTTTTCGATAGATGTGTTTTCTTCTATGGTATGATGATTTCATTGGAAAATGATGGAAAGAAACATAATATAGTTTGGAACTTCATGAGAAGAAAAATAGATCTGAAAGAATGTCAGTGCTTTGAGTGTCATTCTGCTATGGACATTTAATGCAGAAATTGTTCCACAAAAAAACAGAAAACCAAAAAAAAAAAAAAAAAAAAACTTCACTTATTATATCTATATCTATCTATATGTGTATATCTATATCTATCTATCTATCTATCTATCTATCTATCTATCTATCTATCTATATATATATATATATATATATATATATATATATATATATATATATATATATATATATATATATATATATATGGATTGTTTCTTTATCATTTTATCACTTTTCAAAGAGCTGCTTGGGGCTCCGGGGCCTCGGGTTGCAGACCCCCGCTAGATAACAGTTGAGTAAATAAAAAAGAAAACAGTGTTGGGATTCCCGGCCCAATTTACTGTGGTGGTGGCTGTACGTGGCTGCTTGGACCAAACACCTCTGCAGCCAAATTAAAGTTTGTGCCAAAGTGATCTGGTCTAATCTGTAGTCTAGCTTTCACTGCCTCACCCTGAGCTCTGGCCTGCCAGCACAGGTCAGGCTGGGTTGTGTTTACGGCGAGGACAACTCTGAACACTGTTGTCATTTTAAACACAGCGGTTCAAAATTTTTCATCTTTTACAAAAAAAAATTCACTTTGCTCAACCTCACATTGAAAGTAAGTTAAACTGAACAAAAAAATGACACAGATCTGTAAATCAAAGCATAAAATCTATTCAAGTCGTAGCAGCTGCACATGTATAGTGAAGGTGTATTTTGCAGTGATGCCTGAGTTCCACGTCCCAAAATGTAACATCCGCCACTCTTCTGCAGCATTTGGCTTCGTTCTTGACTGCATTGTGCTTCTTTCTTGGTCAGTTTTATACATATTTTTATACAGTTTTCACCCTTTGACATGGAAAGGAACAGTACAGTCAAGAGCTCCAAGCCTGAACCCAAAGGAAAAGGAAAAGTTGTAAAACCTGTGAGAAATGCCCTTCAAGTGTAGTAAACACAAGTACAATCACTTCTATTACTACTGGACTGCATTAACAGGACATACATAGTTTAAGTTTTTTTTGTTAAGATTTATAGACAAAAAGGCCTAATTTTTTCCCATGCCACAAGAAATAAACACATAAACTAATAGGCCTTGTTGTATACTTTAGTTTTTATTTCTAGTTGGAACTGTTCACAGACTAGCAGAGCAGTCTGAATTTAAATTGAGTTTTATTAACGTCTAATAAAAGGAAAAAAAAACAATGCAAAAGAAACAAAATAAAAAATAAGCAAAAAAGAAACACAGAAACAAATGAAAATTGACAGTAAACTACAAGAATATTTAACATTCGGTGGAATGCAGTATTAAAATACTCTCTTATTTATTTTCACATTACTTATATTTAAATTCTGTTTCTTTAGTTCTTTAGTTTAGTTTTCAATCTTCTGATAGATTCCATACAGCCTATTTTTCTTTTTACGTGGGTTTTGTAAACGTTTTTGTGATCCAAGGAGAATTACGGTATTTGTTGTTTTTATTATATACCATTATTGGACAGTTTTTATTCTAAGGTTCAATGAATACTTCCAGAGAAAACGTCAGAAGATGCGTTAATATTATTTTGTTGATAAAAGACCTCCCAGGCCGATGCTAATAAGTAGTTTTTAACTGAGTTATTGCCTCTTCTGTTCTCCCTCTCCAATATAATTGTTTCTACTCATTTCTGGTAGGTCTATAAATTTCGTCATATATGACAGAAACTGGAAAGTGATCACTAGGATGTCTGACTCTGTCTGACCCTTTCATTCCAGCGCATGTGTGCTCCCTGCTGGTTTCCTCATCTGTTTTATAGAAAACTGAAAATGTTTTTTTCTTTGTTCTAATTTCTCCCACCACGTTCAGACCTTCATCCACCCTCTCTCCTAGATGGGCTCCCTCCTGTTGTGTCTCCTCACCATCCCACCATCACTCTGTCCGCTCTCTGTTTTCATCTGACGCCCATCTGACCCCCCCCCCCCACCACCACCACCACCACCACCACCATCTCTCTTCCTTCACTTTCAGTAATTCCAGCGCTGCCTCCCTCCCTCGCTCACTCACTCACTCACGTAGCTCGCTCTAATCCAGCTCTGACCTCAATCCCGTGATGTAACGGATCATGTGACGCGGGCGAGAAAGGCAGAGGGAAACAGAAAAGAGGAGATAGACGGGAACATGGGGACGGAAAGTGGGGAAACATGGCCTAATCCCCCGATGCTGGAGCCGCAGACCAATCACACACTGAGGGGAGGGGATGGGGGGTCCATTAAGTTAGAAAATATTAGTTGGACACACACAACCACACACACACACACACACACACACACACACACACACACACACACACACACACACACACACCAGCACAAGCGGTAACAATAAGAAAACATGTTTGTTCCATCTCTGACTCAGTCCCTCTTTACAGGCCTGTTTTTCTGCTATAAGCACATCAACAACAAGTTTGTTTGTGGCCGACAGACCGTCTGATACTTTATAAATATTTACCCGTTCGTCTCTGCGTGGGCAAATGCATTTTGGCCACCTTTTTTCTGAGATAAATGATGTGATTATGTGCAGGGCAAACTCAGAATGTGCGTCCTCAAGCCAAATCTTTATGTAGACACGTAACGGACGTAACCTCCACATGAGAGGCTATCCTGACACAATCTCCCCCTCTATAAGGAAGACAGATAAGATTAAAGTCAAAAGGGACTGGGCTCGATTAAAATGAGAAGATTTGTATATTGTCTTACGCTGGGATGAGAAACTGAACTACTAAACAAACAGTCTCTCTTTCACACACGCACGCATCCTTGCTTTGAATACTTAGTGAAGACCATGAATAGACTTCCATTGCCTGCTGTTCACTCTTTCTATGGACTAACCCTGACGCCTTACCTTTACCAGTACACACCTAGCTCTTAGAAAAGTTGGGCAAAACTACCTCAAAGATTTACTTAGTTAATTATGAATAGAAACAAGTACTGTGATTTTATGCTTTCTGTATGTTTGTCAATGTATGAATAGAAACAATTGAGCTTTGACGGTTATTGATGAAGCTTGCTACAGTTAAATGAAAGAAGTCCTGTCAAGGATTTACTTAGCTTATTCCTTTGTTAATGTAATGTTTTTTTCTCCTATGTAATGTTTTCCTCTGTAATGTTTTTCTGTTCATGTGCAGCACTGAAAAGTGCTATATAAATAAACATATCTAGCCTTACCCTGACCTAAACCTAATTGACACCTTAGTCCTAAACCTGACCCTTATCACAGAAAAGTGAGCATGAAATTTTTTTTTCCTCATTTTACTGGTAAAATGCGCAAGTTGCAAGTACACACACACATCACTTCCTGTGATGAAGTACATTTACTTGGGTCCTCTGCGTACCTGTATGTACTGCTCCCTCCAGGTCGCTGTAAAGGTGTGAATCAGCCCCATCATAAATGTCTCTTTTCTAGTAGTACTATGTTCTCACAATGAGAAATCTGTGGGTCTGATCACTGAAAGGATGTGAATTTTGTGTTTAGGGAACCATTTATGGGTAGATTTTGGCCCGATTTCGGGTCATTATTGTGAAAGACCCATCAATGACCCATTTTCAAAAGTGTTTTTTTTTTTACCTTTTTTTTCATTCATTCATTCATTCATTCATTCATTCATTCTACTTTCATGACTGTGTGCCTTCATACAAGGTAGCCAGGGTATTTGGAGATGAAACTGGTCCACAGAATCTCAGATCCTCCACCATACTTATTAATTAATTAATCACAAATTAATCGTGTGTTTCACAACAGACCCGCCTGGAGTGTTAGCTGCAAAATTAATTAATCTTAGGCTCGTCTGACTTAAGCAAGCGGTTCCAGTTAAAGTCTCAGAAGAGTTTAGCCACACCCTGATGTTTGTTTGTGATGGTAGAACAGAAAAACATATTTCTGAGGCCACTCCCAGACAAACAATTTTGACCAATTAAAATAATGATCCTTCCACTTTGCCGGAAACTGTCAAATTTTATACATTTCAAAAGATTAGGAATTTATTTACTTCTTGGCTCTCTCTGATTTCTTCTCAATCAGAGATAATAGCACACAGTCCTACGCGTTTGAGAATATGACGGGGTATTTTTATTTCTGATTGACAGTAAATGTAAGTGCTAATCAAGAGTCTTTATTGTCATTAGGTAACCATAATGACATTTTGGGGAGACACCAGCTTAGAATGCACATATATAACACAGACAGAGCATGCATAGGGAAGACCCTAAAAATGCAAAAACACTATCAAAAGAAAAAGGTTTTAAATGCACTTGAGAACAACATGCAAAAACACGACGATATAGCAGGTTTGAGGTGTTTTTCCCTCTGTTGTTCTCTGATTGCCATCCAGAGTTTAAGGGCCTGGAGGAGTAGCGGGTTTCCTAGCTGGGGTCTGGGCTGGGGTGGGGTCCTGGGTTCTGGGGGTCAGCTGGGGCTGGCACCTCTGCTCTCCCCAGGAATATGAGTGTTTGCATTTGGGGGCACTAGGGTGGGAACGTGTGAATGTGTACCTGGTTTTCTGTTTGTCTTTTTGTCAGGTAGGGTTGTGGACTGCCTCCTCTCCTACATCTCTGGTCTCCTCTAAGTATGAGTCCATGGCTCTATCCCGGGCCCTGGGGGCTTCAGCACTGTGGCTGCTGGGGGGTTTCCATGTGGCTCCTCTCTGCTCTTCTCTGGCATAGGGGAGGCAGCGATCCCTGTGTTGGTCCTTTTTAGGCTCCTTTGCTCTAGGGGTCCTTTCGGGCATCTGGGATTCTGGTTCTGGGTTCTTTTTATATCTCTTTCTGCAGGTGTAGAAGCAGACTCCGAGGATGTTCTCTTGTTCTCTCCTTTTCCTCTCTATTTTTGTCACCTTTTCTCCACTTTAACATTTAGCCTCATTTTTTTCTTCTTCTTTCTTTCTCTTTTACCTTTTCGTTTCTGTATCCATTGAACTTGAAAGAATCACAAAATAATATCTAATAAAGCTTTTTGCAAACATATAAAGTGGAGCACTATAGAGAAAGTAGTAAGGCTCCACTTGTGACAGGAAATCTGTTTGGCTCTCTTTGGCATTAAGACAGCAATTCTTAGTGCTGCACTGCCAGACAGGACACGTAATAAGATAAAAAGAGAAGAAAAAGATACATTTAAAGTTAAGCTATACAGCATAAGAGAAGGGGAAAATAGATAATATATAATAAGGCATATAAAAAAAAATGAAATGTTCAAGTTGAAGCTGCCACACAACACTTCATATGAAGCTAAAAACTGTGTCTGACAAAAGTTATATATTCAGGTCAGAAAAGACAGCAGTCTGAGGACAATTTAAGAAAAACTGCGTAATTTCATGAATAACTGACAAACACACCCTGAGAAGATAAAAAGTGTGCAAATAGTCATAAAGTCATTCAGAGGTTAGTAAATATCATTGTGATTAAAAGTTAGATTACCTTGATAAAATGTGTGAATATCACTAAGAATTTATTTGAGTTGGATATACTAAAACAAATGCCTAAAAAATTTAACTTATATTTTTGTGTTTAATCAATGTCTTTTATCTAATTTTTTTTGAATGATTAATTTTATTATTTGAATCACAAAATATCTTATTTACATGTGCTTAATATTTTGTTTCACATAGAGAAAATAGATGGGAAAAAGATTACGCTATTAATAAAAAGTTTAATTTAATACATTACCTTAAACTATGTAACTGTGTTGTTGTTTTTTTGGGGACCAACAAAAATTAAAGTGTTAAAAATGGTAAAGGTAACTGGGCTGAAACTAACAGTATCCTGAATGTTTTTACACAGGTTATCAGCCTCAAGGAGGGACTGATTTAGTTCTTGTTACAGGTATTCTGTAATTTATTGGGGGATAGAAAATAAACAATCCCTTTTCATGGTTTTGTTCATTTTGTTATAAATTAACCCTATTTTTTTGTTTTTTTGCAATATGCTACAAGAGCATTAATTTCAATACAGTCAAATGTAAGGGTTTTTGTTTCTTGAATCTTTAGTTATACTCTGCTAACACTGAAACTTTTTATTCTCAATCGCTAATGCAAATATTGAGAATCTGTTGTCAGTGGGTTTCCTTTTTCAAAATGATGCACAGGCAACTTAGTGATTATTGTGAACCTGTAGTTTTTGCAATGCTTCGATTTACTGTTCATGCTTCATGTTGCTGTTAAAAATGTTAACTAAATGTGTTTTCATTTTTAGTGTGGTCTTTTTAAATATATAAAGTTTGATACTCGATTTATGCGGGGGAGTTTCAGTTTTCATTCTAAGTCTGCCAGGGGTATGGATAATTTTGGCCTTGACTCTAGATAGATAGACAGAGAGATAGATAGTTGAAACTAAAAATCAGCACTGCACCCCCACCCAACAGTTCCTCCAGAAACCCTGTAACACCAGAAGTGGCCATAAGAGGGAGCCGTACAAGACCCAGCCAGCATGCATGTGTCTGCAGAGAACTGAGTGCTTGCATCTGTCAGCTCTGTGACTGGAGAAGCCTGACCAACACCAGCCAGTCATGCTTTCTCCTTCTCTTCATACACACAGCTGCAGCGACACGTTAGTTCAGCCCTGCAACTAAACAGAGCGGTGAAAGATTTTACTGATATGAACCAGTACATTGAGAGTGGAATAAGTTCCAGGTCAATCCCTGGTGCAGTGTTAGAGAACTCCATATGTGAGGGTTACTAGTTCTTCATGCAGCCCAGGGTTTGATTCCAGACCACAGAAACTTGGATGCATGTCTCCCCATTTCCTGTCTGAAACACTGTAAATAAAGGCCGCTAGTCCTGTAAAATATTTTTGAAGTAGTCGAAGTCCCAAAGCCAAATGTGTAAGCTATTTGTGTTTTCATAAACAGTGAGTTTTTTCAGGGAGGAAGAGGACTCTGGTAGCACTTAGGAACACAGGCTGCAGCTTTACTGCAACAAGGTCTAGGGTTCAAATCCTGTCCTGGGCCCCTCTCTCTCTAGCGTTGTACAAGGGAGATACATGCATGTATCTCCAATGCATGTACAAGATTTCGCTGGGTATTCTGCTTTCAAAGTCTAAATAAACTGCATGTCAGGTTGCTTGAATAGCTAAACCTGCCAGTCTGTTAAAATCCTTTAACCAGGTCATGTGTGTTTAGGTCTAAAACTAGCAGGCTGCTATTTAATTGGAGCCAAGTGTAAACTGGAATTGTGTTTGATACAAAATGGACACACTTCTCCTTTGTTGAAGTCATGCGTTTTATCGTAGCACTTGTAGTTTTCGACATCCATGAGGACTGAAGGTAGGTGCAGACAGTTGCTAGTGTTTCCTAGCGTCTCTTTCCGCTGCTCTGCATGTTGATTTCGCTTGCTCAGTGCACACACCTTAAGTTCTCACAGTTCCAAACACATGTATGAGCCATGTGCTTTGAGCACTGCTCTTTGGTTAAATGTGCACAGGCACCACTAAAGAAATTCTGCTGTGGTCAGAAACTGCTTTCAGCTCACGTTTGTATTCACAGCGCCTTGTAAAAGTATTCCTGCCCCCTGAACTGGTTCAGGTTTTGGTCACGCTACAAGCACAAACGTATGTGGGTTTGTGCTGAGAATTAATCTGTTAGACAAACCCAAATCACATGTTATATGATACAATTCTTTTTAGCAAACAAAAACAAATCAAAGTGTGGCCTGCACCTTTGCTTTATTAGTCTTTAAAAGACTTGAGACTGGGGTGTAGTTTCACCCTCCGGCAGCACAGCAACATGCTAAATATCCTTTTAAATCCAAGCATTCTCATGTGTTAGAATGGCCCAGTCAAAGTCCAGACTAACATTTGACTGGCAATCTGAGGCTGGACTCACAGCTTTAACTGCAGCCAAAGGGGGTTCTGTCCATTGAATCAGATGGCTGAATACAAATAAGTGATTATCTTACTGTAACAAAAATTAAAAAGGTAAACATATATCCTGTCCTTCTAGCTCACAATTATTTACAGCTGTGAGTTGGTCTATCACATCACATTTGTGGTTGAAATGTCAACGAATGTGACAAAGTTCAAGGTGAAGGAAAAATTTTAGCAAGGTCAGGATGGCCACAACCCTGTTAGCGGCCTAAAGGCTATCAGCTGTCATGTCTGACATCACGTGTCTCTACATTAAGTTGTTCTGACCCAAAGGTTCTCAGCATTTAGCAGCTTCTTGTTGTGTGGTCCAGCTCCTTCAGTCTCCACAGCTGAAACGAGGGGCCCCACTTTGGGGGGCACTGATCCCCGCTGTTTTCCAGGCCGACTAACAGGTTGTTCTAATGCCTGAACATGGTTGATCCATGACCCCCCCACCCCCATCCCCCACTCATTATGTCGCTTTGTGCTCCACTCGACTTATCCAGCTCGAACCCATGCAACGCAGTGCAACAATGACCACAACCACCACACACTCTACCAGACACACCGGTTAGACCCGCTCCGCTCCCAGCCAGCAGCCAGGAGCGGGTGAACCGGACCGTGTTTTGATGTTGACCAACCAGTTACAGTGTGCGGAAAAGGATTTGTCCCTTTACACATTTCTTCTGTTTTTTAAAGTGCTTTTTAAAATTTAAAGTGCTTTCTAAATTAACAGCAGCAGAAATACAAGTAGATGGCTCGCATGATAAACCCATTCTCTCATTCTGATAAACACCAAGATAAAGAAGGATAATAAAAACCAACAATACACTTTTTGAATATTGGAAACACAATAACACAACTGGAAATTGGGAAAGGCCGAGCCTCACTGAATTTAAATTTATATAGCAACAATTTTCATATCCGAACGGGTCCTGTATACCAAATAAAAGAGCCAACCATTTTGTCCAATGGTGCAAAGAAAATGCTGTGGCAAAAAAAATATGAGTAATGTCTGAATTAGATGGAGAACATTTGGCAAAACATTAATTTAGAGAACATTTATCTTTCCTGTAAGGGTCAGAACGTAAAATGCTTGTAAATCTGTTCTTAGCTCACTCAGCAGTAGCACAACTGGCTGAAAAACAAGGCTAACAAGGTAAACACGTCATGTTAACACCAAGGTATTAAATCCTGAGGGATCAAGATTGAAGGGCAAATCAGCCTGATGGAACTGTAAAGCTGCTGCATTGATAGGAAAACAAATACTCATTTAAATGTTTTTTAAACCCAGAAAATTGACTAAAATCATGATATGACTCCAAGGAGGCAAGATGTTAGATCTGTTGCATGTTACAGTAGGTCATCGACATACAAAGCCACTCGATATTCAAATACGCATAATACCTCTGAAATAGAAAGATCTTAAAGGTTTACTTGCCAGAGCAAAAACAGACTGAGATAGAGGACAACCTTGATGTGTGCCACGCTTCAGATGTAAGTATTCAGAGTAGGTGCTATTTGTAAGCACAGTAAAATTGGGGATGTAAAATGAAGACTCAGTTGATGAATCTGTTACCAAGTGCATTATTGTTTTTAATACTGCAAACAAATAAGGCCACTTAACTCTGCCAAACGCCTTCTCAGCCTCTAATGATATAACTGTTAAAGGTAAACCATCGGATTGTAAAGCCTGAACGGAAATCTGAACATCGCCTCATCACATCCAGCTGAATGAGAGAGAATAATGCAGCTACTAACCAGAAGACAGCCTGAGAGACCCGAGCTGCAGCTTCAGTGAAGTTTAGTCCCAAAATGTGAAGCAGCTTGGTAGACAAAGATGCTTCTGGTTGACGTCCACAAGAAGGAGGAGGATGTGGACTTTGTTTTGGATGCTGATGGTGGAGTCTTTGAAGGTTGATGGAAGCTCAGCGGTGAAGACCAACGGTGGAAACTGAATGTGGTGGTTTGGCGGGTTGAGGGAAACTCTGCAGGAGAATCCAAGATGGCTGGGAATATATTTGATACATTGTAAAACTTTGTTAGCTGATGGGAGATTTAATGAAGTAGAAAGCTGAGCGGAAAGCTGGAAGAGTGGTTTTCGTTCCTTTAATAATGTGACATCTGGCATGGAGACTGATGGGTGGAGATTTTACGAGATGTAAACGCTGCAGGAGAATCAGAGCTTGTGGAATCAGATCTGTTTCTGATTGGAGCAAATTGTAAATGTATTTACTAAACTGTAGAGCTTTGTAGGCCTGACTTAGATTATATAAAGGGAATTAAACATGTCAAGACTGCACAATAAAGGCTGTTGGATGCTGCGTGTCTTTTAGCTTTTTACCCTGCAGGCGGTGGTGGATGTTCCTCATATCAGCAGCAAAAACAATGGAGCACAATTCAAGATGATGTAAACCCCTTGCCTTAGACTGATGGTGGAGCTTAAAAAGGAAGGAAGTGAACTTTGTTTTGGATGCTGATGGTGCATTACTTGAAGGACGACGGAAGCTAAGCGGAGAAGACCCACGGGGGGAAACTGGGGGTGTAGGTTCTGCAAGATAAAAGAAACTCTGCAGGAGAATCTGAAATGAATGTTGTGAGGTCATTCTCTGGTTGGAACAAGTTGTGGAAAATTTAATAAACTGTAGAACTTTGCAAGCAAGACTTTCAATATAACCAAGTGAAGGCCAGAAAAACTGTTGATGTATAAACCTACCTGCAGATGTTAATTAGCGTCTTTCTGTCAAAAAGACCCTCTAACAACCAAAATGATGTCCCCTTTTTGGTGCTGATGCTGATGCTCAAGGTTTGGTTTGGAGACAACCACTAAATCCTGGATGATGAACACAGAAGCATGGTCTCAAGCTACAGTAACTAGATCCAGATAGAGTGAAGAATCACAGGAACACAGAGAACAGGTTCTTTTTCAGACTCTAGAGAAAGACCCTACCTGAGCAACTGGATGCTTAGTTCCGGATGGAAGGTCTGACTTTGTTTATGGGATATTTAATGAAGTAGCAGGTTGAGATGAAAGCTGGAGGAGTTGTTTTCTGTCCTTTTGGAGGTGAAAGCCTTGTTCATGATTGATGGAGTTGTTGCAGGTTGGATCAAGTTATAAACGTATCCAATAAACTGTAGAGCTTTGTGAGCCTGACTTAGAATATAAACAGAAAAAGAACATGTCAAGACTGCACAATGAAAGATGTTGGAAGCTGCATGTTTTTGAGTTTTTTTACCCTGCAGGTGCTGGTGGAGGTTCCTCATATCAGCAGGCAAAGAAAAGGAGCACAATTCAAGATTTCCTCCACAATCTGGAAATGAAAGAAGAACGACGTTTGGCCAGGGCGGACATCAGAACATCACCTTATCTGAATGAGAGAGAATAATGCAGCTACTAACCAGAAGGCATCCTGAGACACCTGAGCTGCAGCTTCAGTGAAGTTTAGTCTCAAAATGTGAAGCATCTTGGTAGATAAAGATGCTTCTGACTGACGTCCACAAGTAAAAATCAGTAAGAAGGTTTTGTAATAAACAAGTGGTGAAGGCCAGAAAAACGGTGAAAGTATAAACCTACCTGCAGATGCTGGATGTCTTGACCCTGTTTCAAGGACATTGAATCTGGAGGTTCTGCAGGATGATGTAAACTATGCAGAATAGGTTAAGGGTGGAGGTTTGGCAGGATGATGGAAACTCTGCATTGGAGACTGAGGGTGGTGGTTCTGCAGGTTGATGTAAACTGGGCAGTAGAGATTAAGGGTGGAGGTTCTGCAGGATGATGGAAACTCTGCAGTAAAGATTAAGGGTGTAGATTCTGCAGGATAACAGAAACTGCAGTGAAAACTGAGGGTTTGGGTTCTGGAGGATGATATAAACTCTGCAGTAGAGATTAAGGGTGGAGGTTCTGCAGGATGATAGAAACTGCAGTAGAGACAGAGGCTTAAGGTTCTGCAGGATGGTATAAACTCTGCAGTAGAGCTTGAGGGTGGATGTTCTCCAGGTTGATGGAAATTCTGCGGTTGAGATAAGGGTGGAGGTTCTGGAGGATGATGGAAACTCTGCAGTAGAGATTAAGGAAGTAGGTTCTGCAGGATGATGTATACTCTGCAGAAGAGATTGAGGGTGGAGGTTGGGAATTGATAAGATTTTCACGATTCCGATTCCCTTATCGATTCTGTGAAACGATTCGATTCCTTATCGATTCCCTTATCGATTCCAATTTGGGGAAGTTTTTTAATCTCTTAAACAAAAATAGACATGGTATTAAGCATTTAAATTTAAAGTAATACTAATTTAACATTTTAGAGACATAAAAAGACAACAAACAAACATTAAAGTATGGTTTATAGGTTGGGTTCTGCAATGTTATGAGTATAAAACTCATCTTTAGAACCAATCTCTGCTCCAAATGGTGATCTGCACCGCCTAATCTACTTTCAGCAGTTAGCATCAGTTATTGCAACCATAAACTGCAGAAAATACGGACAGAGAGGCTCTTTCTGAGTTTACTCTGCTCCTGTCAGGATGAGCTACAGTGCGTTATGAGGTGGAGGGATATTTCAGCGTCATTTAGTTTAGAGCCCAAACAAGCAACTTCACTTTCAGAAACAAGCCCAAAAAACTGCAACCCACAACTCATGAAATTTACAAGCGACTTTAGAAAAAATAAGACCAAAGTAGCATAAAATAAGTGGGCTTCACAACAGTGAGCAATGTTTCTAAGTATGTCATATCACTCCGCCCCTCTGGTTGGTAGACAAATGTTTCGACAAATTCTACATTATAAAAAAGAAAAACCTACCGAAAAGTCTCGCTGTATAAAAGTCCCCTGCTGTATATTAGCCAGTCCCTAAGCTTGATGTATCACAAAACTGTTGACCTTTCGGGGTTTGTGATTTTTATTTAATATTACAATTAAATAATAATAATAATAATAATAATAATAATAATAATAATAATAATAATAATAATAATAATAATAATGTTATGTTCATAGTGTTTTTTCCCCAATCCACCCCTTATATCTTTCAATCCTTATGTAATTTTGTCTCTGTTGTGTGCACCTGCGTGTTGCTTTAATCTTATAATTTCCCCGTTGTGGGATAAATAAAGGATTAGCTAATGTTATCTTAAATAACACTTTTTTAATAGGATATATGTACTGGGTTCTTTCAAGGTCTTAATTAAATTTTCTGTGTGGGCTCCAGTAACATATGATAGATAATATCTACTTTGAAAGTTAACATGAACTGCTGGTGAAGATGACCAATCTGATCTACCTGGATGTTCTCTGGAGGACTGAAACGCCTCAGTCAGTGACGTCAGTCTGTGGGTCTGGGTCCAGTGTCCGAAATTAACTTTGTGATTCACCGGCCAAGTTGGCCGGTAGATGTAAAAATCAACTGGCCAGGCATATTTTTAACCGGCCAAAATATTAATCCTGACCAGACCTAAATTTTTATAAAAATTAAGAGTGAGATTATATTAATTTTGGGGGGGCATGGCTGACTGGACCCTGGCTGAAAAAAAAGAAAACATTGTAGTTGATTTTAAAAGACACAATATGAATTATCAGATTCACATCCAGGCCGTAAAAAACACTACAGATTATCATTATTCTATCCATGTTGGTCTTATTTGTGAATTAGGCAGAGTTTCATCAAGCCAGTACGGTTCAAAATTTTTTCCCTCAGCTGCCACACTTAAAGCACGCAGGAGTTCACGCTGCGTCTTTACGCATGATCCAGCTGCTGGATTTTACCCTCGTGCGCTGCACGCGAAGGATAAACAGTGGGGGACATGCATAAATGAAGACTGTAAAGGGATCCTTTAGAGGGGAGAGAAGGAGTAATGGGTCTGATTTGAAGCCCCCGATGTTACAGCGCACCTGAATTCAAGCGCAAGGCACCACGCCCACCGAAGCACCGCTGGTTCTGTGTCGTTAAAAACAAAAAAGCATGAAAAACAGTTACTGACTCTCCTACTGACTTTAATTGGGACATTTTGTTATGAGTGGAAGGACATTAAACGTAGCGATTCACGTTTTGAAGGCTGGCCGCTGATAAAAGCACCTTGCTCTGAGAGGGGGGAGGCGCAGTAAGAGCGGTGAAGCACAGAACCGCAGTGCAGGTAGTTAATCAGAATAAATAAGAACGAAACTTATAAACAGACTAATTGGCGTTTTAGACTGCATCCGGTTAGCAGATCTGTTTTCTGATCCAGCGTGCAGCCATGACTGGTTCTGAATGTGAAAGGAGCTGAAACAGCTCTGTAGAAGGCGGGTCTAGACTGAGCTCTGGATGGACAGAGCTGTGAACGGGTCTTCCGCAGCCCAGATGGGTTTTGTTATTTTTATGTTATTTTTATTTTATTTGGTACAAACATTTACACGCCATGTGGCAGCTATATGGAGATAATTTCTTGACAAAACGTTGTAAGCAAAAAAATGTGTTGCACACAAATAAAACTTGTTTTGCACACAAAAAGATATGTTTCACACACAAAAAATTGTTTTGCAAACTGTTCGCCAACCTTGCACTCAAAATATCATTTATAAGTTTTCCTCGGGTACAAAACGGTCTGTGCTCGTACAAAACTGCCTCTGCTCGCACAAAGCAGCCTCTGCTCGAGTACGAAACAATCCCACCACCGCTGCGGTAAATTTGTGCCAAAAGTCACGTGATGCATTAAGAGTTGTTGTTGTTGTTGTTCAGACTTCCCGACAGCAGGGGGCGCACCCGAAAGAAACTGAAATGCGCCGGTTTGGCTGAGGAAGAAAGACGTGACACCATAGCTCAGTGCAGCTAACAGCATCAGCACCCCACAGGTAACTTTCAAAGCTTTCCCGGTGAAAAAGTAACAGCTCACTTTGCAGATAGAACATGTAAGATTTCAGTTAAAGGTACTGCTGTGTTACAGTAAGGGACCATGTTACGTTTTAGAGCAAATTACATGAAAGCTAGCCTTAGGTTGAACGCCATGCTAAAACAACTTTTGCTTTGTATGTAACCCCACTGGTTGGCTTCTCCCTTTACTTTGTTGTCAAATAAATAGTACCTGAGTGGATACCCAGATAAATGCATTGTTAACAGATTATAATGTGTTTTTATGTTGTTTTCAACTGACTGTCTGTTGTTCTTATTGGTGTAAACCTAAATTGGTGTTTGGATATAATAATTTATCCTAAAACTGTTAAACCAATGCATGTATGCTTATGTGCAAAACGGATTCTTAAGCAATTTAAAATAATTGCAACGAGTGGATATTGATTATTTGAAAATTGGTAAGGAAATTAATTAAAAATTGCGTTTTCTAACATAAATATGAATGTTACAAGTAAAGCATATAGCAGCAGATCTAGATTATATCTCACTACCTTTCTAACTCCTTAATTTCTTCAAAGTAAAAATGAGGTCATCTGTGCCCAATTGCAAATATGTGTTGTGCACTTAATAAAATTGGTTTGGCCATGGCAAAAACCACAGCTGGAATTGGCCACATGGGCAGATATTTTCTTAAAACGTTTGTTTTCTTCTTGGTAATTATTTTTTTTTCTTTAAGAGGAGTATTATCCTTTACATATCCATAACACATATCTGTTTTCCAGCATCCACTGATGAGGTGAAGGTCATCAAAGTTCTGGGCTGGATGGAAGGCTACCAGATCATCAACCTGCTTTGAGACACGCCGACTTCCATCACAAGACTACCAAGACTTGAACAATTCAAAATTTTATGTAATCTTTAAACATACGGCAGATGATTTGAGCTTGTTTAAAAATAACTTAATATGTAACCGTTTTAGTTCCCAGTATTAACTACTTTGATCACTAACTGTTGCAGCATGTCCTTCATAGCTCTTAGTGGAGCCGTTTAGGCTGGAAAAAAAAGGCCAGGTTTGAGGTTCTAAATTTCCTGACAGTCTTACATGCAGAAATTGTTTTTCATAGTCCTGTTTTTGGCTTCATCCATTTCATCAGCCAGTTTGTTTTATACAGCCCGCTTTATGGTAATACATGGATTGTTTACTGGGAAAAACCTGGAGAATTAATGGAGTTCTTTCAGTCTTGATTTCAACAATAAAAGCAATCCTTGTGGAAAGGTGTATTCACTTTGATTGATATTGGTAAGAATTGGAAATGAAGACTTTATGAAAGGGTATGTTTATTATGCAATGTGGAAAATAAAGGACAAAAATTTTCCCACACTGTTTGCATCCTCAGGTTTATTAACAGCTCCATGTGCCCTTTTTTCCAATAACCTCAGCATTTTCAAAATTTTTATACAGTACCATACACATTTACCATCATAATCCCAGCAGTTCTACACTTTTATTCAGTGAATGCACTAACTTGGTTACATTTCCCTGGCTAGATTTTACTACTTAAAAACCTTTTGCAACAATGGTAACCACAATAAGATTAAACCCGTAAAGTGTTGGTCATACTGGAGAGTAGCAATATATATATATATATATATATATATTCTGAGCCGTGCGATTCAGAATGTCCCAGTGCATCCATGGCTGCCCTCAGTGCTACCAAGTTGTTCAGGGCTCAACACATTGCCAGTTTCAGAAATAGTGACCCCACAGTGTGGGTCATCCAGCAGTCCACTGTTGTCCCAGTCAATATGAGGCAGGCAGAGTCCCTGCAAGAAAGATATATAGAGAATAAAAAAGAGGCCGTGATTCTGTTGCTACAACTTACTGAATATAATTAAATTTATGAAGCTAAGGATGGAAAAGCAAATGACTCCAAAATCCATTAATTATTTTGAAGGACCATAATAAACAGATTTCAAAGAAACCAGTTTCAGTGCCACCTCTCTGATGTACTCAATGTTTTGTTGTATTGGAGTGATCAGATAAATGATCAGATAAATTCATTTCTGGTTTGAAATATACGCATTAATGTGAGAAACTGTATAATAGCCAGCACAAAAAAATCCTTCTTACCTCTGTGATTTCTGGTTCTACCACAGCATGCTGGATGCTTCCCATCTTCCATAACTGACTGAGTGTTAGATTCCCCTCAGTTCTGAGTGAATGGTCATCTCAGCCACTGCTGATGGTGTGAAAACTTAGTTGTAGTCTTGGGACAAATAAATGGTGACAACAGAAGTTATCTAACATGTTTCACAGGTCAAGCGAATTGTTGTCCTCTCCTGAGTGCAGCACATTGTTGTGTATGTTAGTTCCTGCGCACCACACGTCTCCAAAGACGTTTAATTCTGAAAGGAGAGTAAAGATCAAATCATAGTCTAAATACATTATTTTTCAAAAGTCCGTTACACAGCATTTTTAGATCAGAGATAAAACTAAACAGGGCCTTTAACTAAAATCTTACATGATCTATCAGTGAGCTGTTACTTTTTCACCGGGAAAGTTTTGAAAGTTACCTGTGGGGTGCTGATGCTGTTAGCTGTGTTATCACGTCTCTCTTCCTCAGCCAAACCGGTGCGTTTCAGTTTTTTTGGGTGCGCCCCCTGCTGTCGGGAAGTCTGAACAACAACTCAATGCATCACGTGACTTTTGGCACAAATTTACCGCAGCGGTGGTGGGATTGTTTCGTACTCAAGCAGAGGCTGTTTTGTGCAAGCACAGACCGTTTTGTACTCGAGGAAAACTTATAAATTATATTTTGAGTGCAAGGTTGGCGAACAGTTTGCAAAACAATTTTTTGTGTGTGAGACATATCATTTTGTGTGCAAAACAGGTTTTATTTGTGTGCAACACATTTTTTTGCTTACAACGTTTTGGCAGGAAATTATCTCCATACAGCTAGCCCTCTGAAATTCACTCGCCAAACGGGAAATTTACTCGCATTTGGCGACTGGCGAGTGTTAATTTCGGACCCTGTCTGGGTCTGTCTGGGCAATCAGAGAATTTTCGTCTCCTCTGTCTGTTTCTGTCGCTCGACATTTTCTTGCTCATGGTTTTTCACGTGCGTAGATAAACTTGTTGTGTCTCCACTGAATTTAACCAGCTTTTTCCAAAATATACAGCTTGATTTAATTTACGGTATTAAAATAGAGCCAAACGGCGTTTCTTTCCCTCTTCATGTTTTTCAGCTCCTGCGTCTCTCTCTCTCCGAGTCTGAGCAGCATCAGCGTGGTTGTTTGTGAGAGAGAGCTGAGTGGGCGGGCCAGGCTCAGCCTGCGTGCTGATTGGCTGGTGCCGCTCAGCCATATATATATATATATATATATATATATATATATATATATATATATATATATATATATATATATATATATATATAATGTTTATACATGTACAATTGTGTTTGTGTGTTTGTGTATATAGTAATAAAAATATATAAAAACGTATGAGTGGCTGTGTTTTGTAACATACATACATCCTGTCAGAATATTCTATTACTTTTAACCCCACTAAGATTATTAAAATGCACTGTACCATGTGTTATCATAACTGCAGTTTAAAGTTTTCAGCAAAAAAAAAAAATATTTGAAAAATTGTTCAATATTCAACGAGTTATTATTGATTAAAATTTATTCTGCACCTGGTCAACACATTACAATGAGCTGAGCTGTCGACCACCCCAAGATGGTGCCCCCAAATCTCTTCAGCGCTCATAGGCGAAAGCGGTCGATGCGGGGTCTACTCTTATATTATGTCTATGGTAGAATCGGAATGTTCAGCATCAAAGGTACTATGATGTCATATGTGATGACATCACTCTGATGCATCAGAGTGATGTCATATGTGATGACATCACTCTGATGTCATATGTGATGACATCACTCTGATGCATCAAAGGAATGTTCAAACTGGTATCAGTCACAACTGTTCCCGCCTTCTATTGAGACAGACCGCTTTTGAGAGAGCTCGTTCGATTTCACCTGAAATCACAGAGACATCGATCTCAGCTGTCAGAAACCTTTTAGAAAAGTGAGAACAGAGAAGTTAGACATGGAGCAAAAGAGGACTATCAGTGAAAAGGAAGCCTCTGCATTAAAACTTTCATGGGCAGACATGGTTGACCTCAACATCCAAGTCGACTATGATGCCATTATTTTCCCCATGGATGACAATGACACCAGTGAGCTCCATCTAACTGAGCCAGAAGAGAGAACATCTGATTCTGACATTCAGGGGGAAATTACTCAATCTACGGGTTTTGAGATTTCCCCCTCAGTGGAAACCCAGCAGGTAACATCTCCTTCTACTGAATTTGACATTCCCCCATCAGTGGAAACCCTGCAGGATCCATCTCTGTCTGCTGAATTGGAGATTCCCCCATCAGTGGAAATTCTGCAGGTAACATCTCTGTCTGCTGAATTTGACATTCCCTCCTCAGTGGAAATCCATCTGGCAACATCTTCTTCTGCTGAATTTGACATTCCCCCATCAGTGGAAATCCTGCAGGATCCATCTCTGTCTGCTGAATTTGACATTCCCTCCTCAGTGGAAACCCAGCAGGTAACAAGTCCTTCAAGCAGGGAGTGGACACAGACCTCCCCCAGGAGGAAGAGAGTGACCCGCAATGCCTCAGCTTTTAAGAGGAGCCATCATTCATTTTACATGGAGCAGGCAACCAAACGTATCAACAATCTCATGCAGCAGGTGGACAGCCTTGAAAAGCAGCTGCAAATGAAAACCTGTTACCTTCATGAGGAGAGAAAACAAAGAATCACAATTCAGGTTGAATGCACCTCCTACCTGGAAAAGATCAGAGAACTGGAAGAAGCTTTAAAAAATGAACGTGGCAGGAAAGTCACACCTGAAAAGAAAGAGGAGGAGCAGGAAAAATCTGTTGCGCCAGACATTGAGGCTACATCACAATTTAAAAATGTTCCCAAAGTAACGGACAATGTGGACATTCTTAATGAGCTCAATTTCTTGAGGAGGCAAGCTGAAAGCCATAACTTCAAGAGTGAAAAACTGGCAGAAGCTTTGGTAGAAGAACGCCAGCTCAGACTGAAATGTGAGGACAAGCTCAAGACTTACCGTGAACTTGAAACCAAATTCCAGCAACAGGAGCAAAAGCTCACATCTATGCAGAGTCACATTGTGAATCTGACATTGGAGCTGAACCTTGCTTTAAAAGAAAACGACCACAAAGAAAACTCCTTTAAACAAGCTGAGGTCTCCACACCATCGCGGATCTCAACTTCACCAGAGGTCTCCGTTACGTCTAAGGCTTCCACGTCATCAGAAGACTCCACACAAACACAGGAGTCCGTGCACACAGGTCGCCGTGTAAACACACCCATCCGTAATATTAGTGTCTCCTGCCACTACATAAGACGGTACGGTAACAGAGGCGTCCAAGCAAAACCAGGCCTTCAGTCAAATACAGGCCACCACCCAGATGCAGACTTGAATGCAAACAGAAGAGGTCCTCCTCACAGAGCCCCCCAGGGAAAGCCACATCTCCACACAAATGCAGGTTTTCGCTCAAACCCAGGCCTCTACGCAAACCAGAGCCCGTATCCAACCCAGGGCCTATATGCAAACCCGCGATGTTACCCAAACCCTGGCCGATACCAAAACATGGGGCTACATGTAAACCCAGGCCACTACCCAAACCCAGGCCACTACCGTAATAAAGGCTTCCATGCCAAGAAGACTTCCACCTTAGAGAGGCCCTTTTAGGCTTGAGCAAGCCCAAAACTACAGAATTTGATAAAGAAAACAAAAACTGGAAACCAAAATAAAGCAAAATATTTAAATAAGGCGTTATGATTAAAAAAAAAAAATCTCAAAAAAAAAAAAAATAGGAATTACCATACAAATACACAGAGAAAACCAAGTAAAAAAGGTATACCAACAATTGCTTTGAAAGTAAATGTAGTTTCTGCACGCTGGCACAGTGGTTAGCACTGCTGCCTTGTAGGAAGAAGGTTCCAGGGTTAGGGTTATGGAGTTTGCATGTTCTCCCCGTGCATGTTGGGTTCTCTCTGGGTGCTCCGGCTCCCCTCCCACCCCCCCTCCCCACAATCCAAAAACAAGTTGTTAGGTTAATTGGTCTCTTTAAATTGCCCATAGGTTTTCTGTTGCTACATGATGGACTGCCGACTTGTCCGTGGTATTTCCTGCCTGTTGGCCAAAATATAAAAATAAAAAAATCACAGCAATAAAAGCAAAAAAAAAAAATTAACATTGTTATTGAATTTTCTTATAACAACACATAACATGGCCAGTTATACTTCGTAGGTCTATTAAGTTTCACCCTCCCCCCAACCCTTTTCTTGATACACATATTTGTAAGGATAGACATGTTTTTTTGCACATATATATATATATATATATATATATATATATATATATATATACTTATATACTTCCATCCATGGACATCTGTGCATGCTTGTGCACATCGTGAGAAGAAAAGGAGTAAAAAAAAACGAAAGCAAAATAAACTAAAGCATGAGAAAACTAAAACTAATGTGGAAGAAGAAACCTTAAAAAAAATTAAATCAAAGGGCAGGAGTGAAAGTAGAAGACAAAACAAAGTATTTGCCTTGACACGGGGGGATAAAGAACAGCAAAAAAAGAAATCACTAACTAGCACAAATGACAAAAAATAACTAAATACAATTAAGTGTGGATAGGCATAATAACAGAATTGCGATAACACAGACAACAAAAGACAGGAAAACCATTTCTATTTTGTTGTCAGATTAGTTGAAGGAAACAGCTGTCTTGGTCGGTTTAGCTGAACACAGGTGTGCTACAGCAACATGAAGCATCCTTTTCATTTTTCTCTCAACAACAAGAAAAAAGTAAAATGCAGAGAAAATGTTTATTCTAAAATATCAGCCCCCTTTATTATGGTAATGCAGCCCCAAAAGGTGACACAGCGTGCTGTGTCCTATTGTGGGCCGGTCCCAAGCCCGGATAAATGCAGAGGGATTTCATCCAGCTCTTGGCTCTGAAATGTTTTTGTTAAACTTTTGCAAAAAGTCCCGCCATATTTCATACTATTAATATTTCTGGATATGAATGTGGACCTAGAAATATGGGAAGGAATTGAGCAGAAACCTGGTCCATGACCTGAGTTGATCATCTGCTTCCTGTTTTTTACCTAAATAATTCAGTTCAGAGATAAGCTGCCGAACAAGCGTGTCATCAGGTCTGCAGAGAAGGTGATTGGCTGCAATCCTCCATCTCTCCAGGACCTGTACGCCTCCAGGACTCTGAGGCGTGCAGGGAAGATTGTAGCTGATCCCTCGCACCGCAGTCACAGACTATTTCAGTCACTTCCCTCTGGCAGGAGGCTGCGGTCCATCAGGACTAGAACCTCACGCCACAAGAACAGTTTTTTCCCATCTGCTACCAGCCTTATGAACAAGGCCAAGAGCCGCCCATGAATCTGGACACTGTCTCTCTCTCCCGTTTAGGACTTACAAGCTTCTGCTTTACATTGATGCACAGTTTACTGAGTGTATACAGCTTCCGTATATATATCCTTTTTTACTTCTTATTTTACTGTATTCTTATTTTTTGTCTGCACCATCAACACCAAGTCAAATTCCTTGTAAGTGCAAACCTACTTGGCGGTTAAACTTGATTCTGATTCTGAAGCTAAAAAATCTAAATGAATTAATTAATGAATTAACATTTCATGAATACAAGCAAAACATCTAACAGCAATATGTGTGGTTGGAAACTTTTGCTAAGAAGTGTACATTGTGAACTACACACAAGCTGCAGAGACAGAAGGTCAGCTGACAGGTCTGCAATCTTGAGAGAAGACATATCCAGAAACTCATCTGGTTCAAATATTTGGTGAAATTAAAACGAGGGATGTAATTTAGAGACAAAAACAATGAACACCTGAAGTGTTTTACTGGCAAACATTTACCACATTCGCAAAAGGTTTCAGAGCAGACTGATGAGCATTGAAAGAGCAGTAAATTTAGACTTAGTCTGAGAACGCCTCTGAAGGCTTTTGTTGGTGGAAACGATGTTTTTGCCCTTCTCCCGACCGGATTTCGCAAGTTTTGTTTTCCGGGGCGCGCCCGCGACGGAGCGGTTAGCGGTTAGCGCGAACCATGTTAGGAGGCCTTAAGTCCCCGACGCGGTCGGCCCGGGATCGACTCCGACCTGCGGCGCTTTGCCGCCTGTCTTCCCCCCTCTTCCTGTCAGCTCACTGTCAATAAAGCACGTGCCACTAGAGCTGCAAACACATTTAAAAAAAAAAAAAAAAAAAAAGTTTTCTTTTTTCCTGCATCGCTCTCACAGCGTCACGGGTTGGCTTCGGTGTGAGTGGTTGAAATAGCACGTCGATAAAGATGACAGACAAGTGGCTTATCCAATCATATGCAAGGATTTTTGATAAGGCCCAGCCTTCAAAAAAGGCAATTCCTATGGAGAGGTCCCAGATGGATGTGAGTGGAGCTAGGCGGAGCGACATACATCTGGCGAGAGTCAGGTTAGCCAAACGGTGCCATGGAATTGGAAAACACGGAACCGGTTCTGAACAGGAACCGGTTTTCGATTCCCATCCCTATTATTAGCAAAGGTTTGTTTACATTTAAGAACAAGGATGCACCCAATGTTGTTTTTGTTTAAAAGGAAAGATACACCTGAATTTGTTTGGGTTTAAGTGAAAATACAAGGACCCACTTGAGAACGAGATGATGCATCTCAAGTGGCTATCTTTTAAATAAACAAGCAAACAACAACAATTCACCTTAGCAGGGGCCGTAGCAACATAACAATCCTTTTTGTTAAATTAGGAGTTTTCAAAGATCAGAAGAAAATAACTAAACATAAAACATGTTTTAATGTCTACCATTGTCATGAAAAGTTATTCAAGTCCAGCCAAAACCCAACCTGAAATAAAATTAATATCTGTCCACGAAAAACTAAGCTCTGCTGCATTCACAATATTTCCTTTCTTAAATTTTATTTAGACCATGATCATGTTGCAATTCTTTCTATACCTTGGACTCACCTGTGTGTGAGAACATTATTTGACTCTGACTTTAAATATCTGGCATAAAGAAACAATCTAAAAGACATTATAAGACTGACAGATGATGAGATCTATTTTACTAGATACCTGGTGTTCAGAGTTACAGAACAGCTTTAACATTTGATCAGATAACATGCTGCTCCATTATACAGATTAACAGATAAAAGTACTGCTTCCAATGCTCAGCAGGTGAAAGGCTTGTTTTTCCATGACCCAGATAGAGGGCGCTGTTTTGCTGCCTCTTCCAGAACAAACAAATTCCCCTCAAGTGCACAAAATACTAACCTTACTCTCGCCATATGGATTTCGCTCCGCCTAGCTTCACTCACATCCATCTGGGACCTCGCCCATAGAGAGTGATTTCTCCAACCAATTTTATTGTCCAGCCAATCAGGACGCAGGACTGGAGTTTCATAGATGTGACGTAGTGGAGAAGCGACCGTGACGTGAGACTGTTTTGATTCAGACAACAATAGCGGCTCGCATCGAGGAAGCAAGCGTTAACATTGATGCTGCTATTTCTTCCGTGTTGTCCAATCTACCTAATATTGTTTCATTAAAAGAACATCAGAGAACGCCTCTGAAGGCTTTTGTTGGTGGAAACCATGTTTTCGCCCTTCTCCCGACCGGATTTGGCACGTTTTGTTTTTTAGCGGTTAGCGCGAACCATATTAGGAGGCCTTTAGTCCTCGTGGTTTTTTGTAGACAGCATTTGGCTGGATTACTTACACCTGGCTTGACATAGTCACATTTCCTGAGCCTGGATTGATCACGCTAGTTCAAGTCTGGCTTTGGCGCTTACCCTGGATTTCCAAATTTGGCTTTTGTCAAACAGGTCTCAGGTGGTGTCAGTGCGGTAACTAAACTCAGCGTCCTATCAACCCTGAGTTAAGCACGAGCTTGAAAGTAGCCCTCATCAATGGAACACAGATTCATCATGGCAACGGCAGGAACCAAGGACATTTCTCACGAGGGGAATTAGAAATCTTTAATGAAGGTGTATAGAGAACATTAAACCATTAAGTCAATGGATGAATGATATGAGTGTTATGTGACGGAGAATTAAAGCTGTATTCTCACACCACACTCATTCAACACGCATTGATTAAGTGTCTATTTGCAACCCGACAGCCGTAAAAAGGACGCGGCAGCAAATCAAGATGAAGTATGAAAATACAGTTTAATCAGATAAGGTCCAGTTATAAGCTATTCTTGGTGGCGTTATTTGAGTGAAGAAATGTGCTGTGGCCCTAACTAAAACACGCCAATTAAGGAATGTGAGTGTCATGCTGCCAATTAAATCTATAATATCTGCATAGAAAATTAGGAAAGCCTCAAAATGATGCAGACTAAATGATTGCTTTCATTCTGTTCAGTTCTTAATCTTGTGGGTCTCTGACCAGGAGATCAAACTCTACAGTAACTGAGAGCAGCAGGAACATTCCTCACACCTTGACATACGGTTGCCTCTGAAAGATTTTCCGCATCACCTAGACACCCGGACATATCAAACAGCCGTTCATGTAAAAAAACGAAAGAAAAAAAACCTCCAATGGCTGATAGTCAAACAATTCTGCAAAACAATCCTCCAAAGTGATGTAAGAGACAGTGTCTCAGCGCTGTGCAGCTTTCTGGGTGTAGATCCATGCTAGAGATGTCTAATTGCGTTCTCCGTAAGTTTTTCACGCAGATCTTTACACGTTCAAACTAATTTAGAGTCGTAGCGAAGAAAAACATCAAGAGCTGTAACTAACGCAGCTAAGGCTGTTACTGCTTCAGCCTTTACCAGGACATCAGTAACTGATCCATTCCCTTAATGTCATGGTTCTTTAACGCACATCAATGCCTTTACACTATATGGTTGATATACTGTATGTCAGAGATATTAGTAAAGCCTGGCTCAGCCTCCAGTGTTAAGGTAGATCAGCTGGTGCTTCGCGTCGTTGTTGGCTCTCACTCCAACAGCAAAATACAGCGACTATAACCACTACAGCAACCAAGATGTATATCAGCGTTGACCCCGCCCCATCCATCCTGTTCCATACAGCTGTCCCGCTTCCTTCCCTTCCTCTCCTTCTGTCCCTACTGCGTATTGCCCCCCCCCCCCCCCTGCACCAGCCCCCAACATTCATTAAGAACATACAACATACATACACTGTACCCGTTGTGTATTAATCTAGGGTCGCGCTCTCAGCCTACCCCCTACCCTCTACCCACCTCCCAACACACACACATCTCTCTCCTCCTCCTCCTCCTCTTCCTCCTCAGCATCAACTCCCCCCAACTTCCCAATCCCAGCACTGTGTTAATCTGCTGCTGGTCTGACGGTCAGCACTTTGAGCGGCAGACAGACAGATTGGCTGTAATCCCCTGAGTGCCACAGATGGAGCGGTATTGCGCAGACCTTGGGAAAGGTGAATGCGCTGTTGCACACAAACAACACGCGTGCCACCAACGCGCACACAAAGACACATGGGCAAAGACATGCAAATAGAGAATTACAAAACAAAACAAACAACTGTACATCTTTGGGTGGGCGAGCAGGGTCGATGACTTGCCCTGCAAATGGGGCAGCATGCTGGAAATCTGTGACTGCAGCCTCGCAAGATGCTTCTTACCAAAAATAAATAAATAAATAAATAAATAAAATAGAGAAAAAAAGAGCAAAACAGCCCAGAAAGGTTTCTACTAAATCCATATAAAGCTTCATGAATTTAAAGCAACAGACTTGGTTTGGAAGTGTTGCTTAGTTTCATAGTTCAACAGGTTTTAGGCTCAAAATAATGTTTACTGTGAACGAAAACCTCAGCAGGAAATGTTTCAGATCACAAAAGACAGATCTGATCTAGTCCTTTTAATAACTCCGTATTTATTCCTCATTGAATATTTTCTCAAACCAGCTATTAGTTGCAAATGTATAAACTGACATGGAGCGGGTAGAATGGGAAATTTTAACTTGGCTATTTCTTTTTGTTCCAGCATCTGAGAGGATGATGTTGCACAATCCCACAGTACTATATCTGTAATATTAGTTGCTTAATATAATGGGATATATTTACCCGCTTCCAACTATTGGTAGTACTGAACCTTTTCTGGAGTTACACTGCAGTTATATAGTGTATAAATTAATCTGTACCCTTTCAGCTTTGTATGCCCCCCACCCCCTCCCACCACCACCACCACCACTCCTAGAACAACGAAGCATTTTAAATATTAGTCATTAAATTCTTTACATTTTAATAAAGCATATTAGCTTGTAAATATAACAGCTTAGCTGTGGTTGTCAGGGAAACTGTTTGTGTGCTACTTAGATAGAATGGATTCAAGTTCACATTCCTTCAGCTCTTAAAGGTAATTATTTTTTTATGTTTATGGTTAATATGGAAGGACAACCCACATAAATGAACACGTCTTGTTATTTGCTTGGAATTGAACTAATTTAGTTGGAAAAACAGATTGGAATATAACCAATGATTTTAAATGTCTTTTAGCTGGCACGTTTTGGTGATTTCTTGATTTCTACTCAGGGATACAGATTAACATAACATTTATTTGATTTATTTAAGTGTTTTCAAATGTACCTGATGAACTAAATTAATTGATTCTAAATAATTATAAGGATAATTTTGTGTATCTGGTTTGTCCTCCATATAAAAAAAAGACAAAAAAACAAAACAAGAAGTGCTTTGTGATCAAGGTGTTAAAAGCTAATAAGTAATAAGCATCTAATCAATCAATATGTGCGAACCAATTACAGCAAAGCGGTGTATAAACCAGCTTGCTAGCAAGCTACACTTTAGCATCAATGCTATGACTAAATTGCTCAAAGCTGAAAAACTAAACTCTTGCTTCATCACAGAAACCTTCCCATCCACAAGTTTGACTGAACCAACCTGTTTCTAAAATTAAATGATGCAAATCAAATTCTTAAAATTTAACTCAAATTCATTAAAAATCATGTTTACAAATTAAGAGTTTTAAACAATCTCAACGGCCATGTTATGCTACCCTGTAGAATAGATTTTTCATAGTGCAGCTGGACTGGGTAGTTAACTGAGGCACACACATCTTGGGTATCCAAGTCAGACTGTTAAGATAAAACTAAGAAAATAAATATTATGACACCCTTTGTGACAATATAGGTTTTAAACAATAAGAATAAAAATAGACATTGCTAAACTACTTAAGTGGATTGGCTCAGTAAAACCATTATTTTGACTGTTCATATGTGAGGCCTTTCTCTGCCGTTGTTCCCACAGACTTCAGGTTGATGATGTTTGCAGGTCTCCTCCAGCGTGGCGGCCGTTTAAAAACAAACGACTAAAAGCTGCTGCTTGACTCTGTTTTTCCTGTGCTCCATTGTAACGAGTGTGTCTGAGGCCACGCCGGCCCGGCATGGCTGCACGCGTGTCCATGTGAACCCATTTCACTGAAATTAATATAGCTGGGGGCACGGCTTTATCCCTTCTAATCAAGGAAGTAGAGGGATCAAATGAAACCATGATGAGGGGAACCATGTCGACCCAGAGAAGGATATTAATTACAATGCCAGCCTCTGACATCTCGTTTGCGTGTTGTTGTTTTTTTTTTTTTGGTTTTTGTCTTTGCTGTAATTGGACAAGTTATTCCGAAACGTGTGGTCAACACTTAACATTTCATTAGCTATAAGTCAGACACTTTACAAAGATCTCATGTCTTGCACCAAAAATGAAAGAAACAGATGGTTTTTCCCCCTGAAATAGTGACAGTTTTCATATTTTTAATGCTTTATTATTCCAATAAATGACCCATAATTACAGATTGTACATCCTGTGAGTGTGTGGGCTCTCCAGAATGAGGGTTAAAACGCTATAAACTGTGTTTCTCTGCCATCTAGTGGTAGACCTGGGCCAGACAAGTCGCTGGTAGACATGAAGCTGTAAAAAGCGCTTTAACGACACTCCTACCTAAACCAGAACTATCCTAGAACCGAACTGTTGAGCTCTTCAGAACATTTAAAAGAAATATTTCAGAAGAAGAGGGCCCTTTAGACGCAGAAGAGTGTGTGTAACATCCATTTATTACCACCTTATATGACAAATCTGGAAATTACAAACATTGTTTATTCAAAAATTATTTTCAACATTTCAAAATAACAAAAGAAAAAACAAAAGAGGAAAAAAAAAATCAAACTGAACAGAATCGAATAAAAATAATGTTAAAAGAGTGACCTGAGAAACATGATCAACTGATCCAAAGGGGGGAAAAGAAATTATGTATGGGGGGACGTATACAGAAACATATTAGCATTACCTGTGTCACCTGAATTTAGAATACGTTTTATTTTTAGTTTTTTTTTTCCACTTTTCTAAAAAAACAGAAAAGAAAAAAATCAAATCATACTCTGAGAAATTTTGATTTTAGAGAAAACCATAAACTCCCAGAAACCTTTGCAACATCAAGGCATTTTCTTTTAAGTGAACCACAGCTACAAAATATATCTGACAACATTCTGCTTTGGCTTTAAATAAATAGAGGAAACCAATTTGAACGGCACAAAAAAAAAAATAGGAGAGATCAGAGTTTTTAGTTTGTTAGGAAATTAAACGGCTACGAGATAAAGATCACGCTGTGGTGTCAGAACCAGTCAGGAGCATCATTTTGAGTGAATAAAATTATATATCTGCCTCCTTGTTCTGCATTTTATTCTGAATCATCCCCCCATCTCTGTTATCAACAAATAATCTGAGTTTTGAAAAAACAGAAAAGGAAAAAAATAAAATAAAAAATAAAATAAAATTAGGCTTTTTTTCCCCAAAGGAAAATCCTGGCATGGGAGATAACATCAGTGATGAAAATGGTAAGCGAAGATGGACTGGATACAACTTGTGAGGCGATCAGAGCCAACGCTCAGACACCTCCCCCCCCCCACCCGTTTCTGCCTGCGTCTGAGTGGAGCTGGAAGAAGACATGAAGCAGGGGGAGAGGAAAGGTCGAGTTCTTCTAGCACCCTGCTGCGGGGAAGAGAACCCCCAGCAGAAAAAAGGCCCGTCCTCTCCACCTGTTCGGCCCTTCCTCTGTTGCATCATCCCAGTCTGTGGTCGGCTGGTTTTCTGCCCACAAACTGTTCGCTCCCTCACCGTCTAAAAGCAGGACAGACGAGGAGAGACGTGCCTGAGGAGGCCTCGTCATCACAGAGTTGGTACATGCACAAAAATAGAGTACCCTAGAAGTCTGCCGCTGACAGCACTAAGAAAACACAACTATACCCTTTCATTATAATATAATCAGCTTTCCTCTACACACTACTAACACAGGGAGGGGAGAGGAGGGGGAGGTGAGGCGGGGCGGGGTGTGAGGGTCGAAGGCGAGGAAAGACGGAATAGCGAAGGGAGGAAAGGAACAAAGGTGAAGAAGAAGAGAGCGTTTTTAGGCGCGCTCTCCACGGATACGGCGCGCCAGCTGGATGTCTTTGGGCATGATGGTGACACGCTTGGCGTGGATGGCGCACAGGTTGGTGTCCTCGAACAGACCCACCAGGTAGGCCTCGCTGGCCTCCTGCAGATCACAAAAAAAAAATAAGATCTCTTCAGTGTTTCATTCTAGGATAAAAAAAATAAGCAAACAGAAATAACTTTGCAGGGTAAGCACAGCTAACCTGCAGGGCTCCGATGGCGGCGCTCTGGAAGCGCAGGTCGGTCTTGAAGTCCTGGGCGATCTCCCTCACCAGACGCTGGAAGGGCAGCTTACGGATCAGCAGCTCAGTGGACTTCTGGTAACGACGGATCTCACGCAGAGCCACAGTACCGGGCCTTCGTGTGACATCGTTTAAAAAGAAATGTGAATTTTAGGGATATTGTTGAGACAAGAGCTTTGTGGTCGTATTGAAAACGTTGACAAATCTCGTTTTACTCCTGCGTCACCTGTAACGATGAGGCTTCTTGACTCCACCGGTGGAAGGGGCGCTCTTCCTTGCTGCCTTTGTGGCCAGCTGCTTACGTGGAGCTTTGCCTCCAGTGGACTTACGGGCAGTCTGCTTGGTACGGGCCATGGCTCTTTACAGATCACCTGAAGAGGACAGGAGGGGAAATGAGTTTACATGAATTTGACCTATTTTTTTCCCTTTTCTTTTTTTATGTGATTATTATTGAGCAGAAATTAGTTGTCCAAAGAAATTCTCAAAATCTTTAGAAAAACAGCCAAACAAACGTTTGTTGTAACCAAAATCTAACTTTTGGCAAGCACTTTAATAAAAAAAAAAAAAGAAAAAGAAAACAGAAAACAAAAAAAAGGTTGAACTGAAATTCAGAACAGAACTGTGTTCTACAACTTTACCAAGATAAAGGTGATTTTTGTCAATTTCACCATATAAACTTAACAGACAAATAAATTAGATGGTATTGTGGTAACAATAACCCAAATATTGTAACAGATTAAACTAAATATTTAATTGTCTGTTGATCGAACTCTTCAAAAACGTACACACTAATATATATATATATATATATATATATATATATATATATATATATATATATATATATATATATATATTAATTAATTAATCAACTGATGAATCTACAACATCCTAAATACTGATGAAATAAAGCATAAATGATGTTCATATGCATTTTAGACAGAGTAAAAGTAGAGTCGCTACTTCAATAAGTTCTTACCTTTCTTTAAGTAAACAAACAAGGCATTTCTGATTATTATCAGCATAACAAACGTCAAAGACAAATTGTGATTCCATTGGATAAAATATTAAAAAAGCTAAGTAAGGAGCCAATCGGTGAGCAGAGCTCTGAAAGTGGGCGGGTTCTACAGCTGCTTGCCACTGTTCCTAACTCCGCCCACCCCGCTCTGATGATGGCGGCGGTTTGATGCGCAAACGGCATAAAGACCGAGTGCACAGAAGCGAGGGAGTAGCACATAAACAACTTCAATTTTACCAACAACCGCTGTTCCCGCGTATTAATCAATAGGCCAACAAGATAGAAGACATTTCAAAGAAGGCATTGATACGTATAGGTGAGCTGACAGGCCCGTAACACAAGCGTAAAACCGAGCTGAACCGGCGCATAATTTGAAAGTAAATTCCCCCCTTCCTCAGAGCAGCTGCAGTTAAGACTGCATTTCACCGCCGCTGAGTGTTATTACTCACACGACGAAACGAAAGCTATTTCGCCGCAACAAAGCCACGAATTCAGGAAAATACAACTTTAAAAAAATATCCGATTTATTTTCAGACGTACGGGGACACGTTTCAAACGACTTACCTGGAGTAAAAGTGAGTGTAAGTCGTGAGCAATGTTTCGCTTGGCTGTTTTGTTCTTCGTTTCCACAATGGGAAGCCGCGTCCAGCGGGAAAATGGCCGCTGCGTCACTGCTCGTACATCACAGTTTGACACCAGCGGGGCCACTCCGGGGTCACACTTTCCTTTCTCGATTATTTTATCGGCCTAATAAAGCGGGACTTTGGATTTTGATCGAGTGAAACTGAATTTACAGGAAGATTTACAGGAGCGCGGCTGCTCTTCGGGATCATTAAACCATTTTTTTCTTTTTTTTCCGGGGTTGAACCTGAACGCGGCTTTAAGCGACAAAAAGAGAAATGCGGATGAAAGTTTTTCGAGCCGCGCCGCATAGATCGTTTATATCAAGGAGAAAGATGGAGGAAATGCTCAGCTTTTTCGACTTTTTTTGTAAATTAAATAATAATTAAAAAAAAACTTTTTATAAGCGAGGCTTTTCTGGTTGCAAATAAAGCGGCTCATAAAGGACTCAATGTGAAATGTATTATTTTTGTGCGGATCTTTTTGCAATTTCCCCCCTAAAAGGACGTATGATGGCACACAAATAAAAGATTAATCTACATCTCAAAGTCACAGAAATGATTTATTCTTAGAGACTATAAAGTAATTTCTCAGATAAAGTTCTGGAGTACTTCTGTATATTGCACATAATACAGTGCTCACACAACCACACGTTTTGCTGCGCAATGTTGGTCAGCTGGCTGAAAGAATACTGGACCTTCCGCAGCTTATAAATACATAAAAGACAAATTTGGATTTTTAGGAATATATTCCATCAAGATAAGCAAGAGTCAGGGACAGAAAACTAAAGGCAGCACCTGTCCTTGGTAAAGTCGTTAGGTCTGCAGCCTACCTGTTGCCTGACTAACCAGCTGCTAACTTGTGACACTCACTCCCAGTGTAACTTTATTTTAAAATACAGTAAAGTTAATAATGTGCACATCAAGCATGTTTTTTTTTTTTTTTGGAAACTATCATTTGATGTATTTCTTCTTAAGATTATGTATCAGAATAACAAGGTATAGATGGCATAACTGCAATAATCAATATTATTGCCTTATTATCCTTCAAATAAAAGTTATGTCATGTAATATATTTGCCCTAAACTGTTTGTGTCAATCCAGTGAAACTGACATCTTTACCCAACGTAAACCATGAGAATCCCAGGGCAACCCGTGTCTGACAAGAAATTCATTCAGGCTGTGCTCAATCAACCACAAGAAACTCTTTATTATGCTTGAATGTGAAGTCCAGAGTACAAATATTTTGTTCATAAAAATGACCAAATACATAAATCAAAAACACAAGTAGAAAAAAAAGGTTATTGTATCAACCTGAGAGAGGAACAAAAACATTACCCAGACATATCAACATGGCTGAAAATTAAAATATGATCAACACAGATCTGCTACATCTATGCCGCTTGTAGTCTGTCAAACCATGCAGTGTCATCACAACATAATGACTTTTCTAACTGACGACCAGAATCAAACTTTTCTATTTTGATACACTGAACAGTAACAGTAGAAATACACCATTATTGTAAAAAAAAAAAAAAATCAATACTAATACAACTATTTTCTATTTAAACAGGGAAAAAAATAGATAACTGTGGCCATCCGCCCTTGAATGAAAATGTCTGCCTTAATGCTAATTTCTATGGCCATATCAGATCCGACACTATTCTTGTTCCCAAAAACAGCTTACTTGTCAAGGTGACAACGTATTTCTGCCTTTTTTTACTAACTGAAACTTAAGATTTAAAGTTTGAATCATAGTTGATGATACTGCTATGGAAAATCTGCTACTAGTAGCACCACAGAAGACATGATCACACAATTACGGTTATCACAATCATATGATATAGATATTTATATATAGAACCTCAAACCAAACTACTAAGTATAGAAGAAGGAAACGAGAGGACAGTATTCATAGGCCAGGAAACGCTCTAGGCGCGCTCTCCGCGGATACGGCGCGCCAGCTGGATGTCTTTGGGCATGATGGTGACACGCTTGGCGTGGATGGCGCACAGGTTGGTGTCCTCGAACAGACCCACCAGGTAGGCCTCGCTGGCCTCCTGCAGATCACAAAAAAAAAAATAAGATCTCTTCAGTGTTTCATTCTGGGATGAAAAAAAACAACAAAAAAAACAGAAATAACTTTGCAGGGTAAGCACAGCTAACCTGCAGGGCTCCGATGGCGGCGCTCTGGAAGCGCAGGTCGGTCTTGAAGTCCTGGGCGATCTCCCTCACCAGACGCTGGAAGGGCAGCTTACGGATCAGCAGCTCAGTGGACTTCTGGTAACGACGGATCTCACGCAGAGCCACAGTACCGGGCCTTCGTGTGACATCATTTAAAAAGAAATGTGAATTTCAGGGATATTGTTGAGACAAGAGCTTTGTGGTCGTATTGAAAACGTTGACGAATCTCGCTCGATTCCTGCGTCACCTGTAACGATGAGGCTTCTTGACTCCACCGGTGGAAGGGGCGCTCTTACGAGCTGCCTTTGTGGCCAGCTGCTTACGTGGAGCTTTGCCTCCAGTGGACTTACGGGCAGTCTGCTTGGTACGGGCCATGGCTCTTTACAGATCACCTGAAAACACAGAACACAGTTTAAATTCAGATAAGCCCATCTTTCTCTGGTACAAGTGCACTGTGTAAGGTTTACCAATTTTTATTTATTTTTATTTATTTTTTTACATCAAAGTTTCAAACTTTTTTTTTTTTTTTTTTTTTTAAGTTTGCACCTGAAGCTTGATTTTAAATAATACCTTCAGGATCTTATGTAATGGAAGTATGCGCTAAACGACAGAAAACATTCCCAATCAGATGAAGCCTCCCTATAGGCTGAACCAATCAGACGACGCTTTGAGGTCTGTGGGGCGGGACGTCGCGAGCCTCTCCGCCACTCACAACTCGACGTTCGCCCTGTAAAGCCCGCCCCTTACGCAGCGAGCGTGGGTTCGTTCGGTTCTTGATAGTGGGCTCACCGGTCCCTCGCACGTCCTGCCTATTTCACGCAGAATTAGCTATTTTAAAAGAAAACCAGCCCGCCCCGCCTTCGCCGGCTGCCCGGCGCTCAGAAACGAGCGCACACCACAGATGATGGCCGGCTGCTGGCTGGAAGATTGTGAAGGGGAAGGGGGGAAAAAAAATCGTCGCGAACGAAAAAAAAGCAGACGATTAAAAACGACGGAAGAACAAGAAAACTTGAGCCCATAAGTGGGAAATATTTTTCGGAGACGAAGCTAGACATGTCAGGGGATCAGTTGGTGGACAATATTTTGTCAGATGGCCCCTCACTTTAGGCGCATTTTCGAGTCGAATTCAACCGCGATCACAGGAGCTGCTCAGGGTCCCTGACTCCCCGAGCAGGCACATAAAAGCTCAACAGCAGTGCTTTTTTTCTCACCGAGAATAAACGACAAAAAAGCTTCAGTTCCGAATTAACACGACATAAAATGCGAGAGTGGACTTTTATTCAAACAGAGGCGCTTACCTTTGGACAGTCAGTGAAAGATTTCGGCTTCAAATGCGAATTTATTCTTCAGTCTCTAAAGCGTTGTTCTCGCAATAAAATGCGGGGAGGGGAAAAAAAAGAAAATGAACATAGGAAAGCAAGAAGGGACACATTTCCCATCATGCATTTGGCACTAACATGTTACAAACATGCTGCAAGATGATAAACAATTACAAGCAGGCAATGTAAGGCTTCAAATTTTTACCAATCATTACTACCGATTCATTTATTAGTTTTTTTTGTTTTTAGAAACTTTACTTTTATACTTTTTTTTAGAAATCCCAGATATTTAAAATGAAAATAAAATAATCGAACTGAGCACGACCCTGAATATATAGTTGGCATTTGATGGTTTGGCATTATGGTTTTAGGTTTAATACATTTTCAATATGTTTACTATTATTTTCATAAATAGATTTAATTGTAAACTTTTGTAAAAAAAAAAAAAAAAAAAGAAATAGAAAAAAATCCTCACTTTAATAATTTCCCAAACAAATGTAATAGTGATCCTTGAAATTATTAACAAAGTTTCATTTACTTTGTAAATCATGACGTGTTTTAATTTTTTTATTTTAGATCAAAATAAACGGTTTCACCCTCAAACCAGCAGATGGCGCCACCGGCGCCACGTCGACGTTAAAAACGCCATACGTCATGATCTTTTGTTTTTTCTGTTTTTCTATTCTTTCAAGATGGCGGCTCGCAGGAGGCTCAAACGCGTGGCTTCCTCTCAGCCCGGATTTCTTACTTTAAAGTCCTCGTTACACCCGACAGACTTGGCCGGTAACCGGAGGAAACGCGTGAACAAGAACAAAAAGAAGAACTGGAACAAATACAGCGACATTAATGACGTAGAGGAGTTTTTAGAGGACGTCAGGCACCAGGAGAGGACCACGGGGTGAGGAAGAAAAACCGAGGTTGAAAGTTCACCCGAAACGCTGCCTGCTCGTTATCTTGATTTTATTCTTATTATTTTCTTTTGCGCGTGTCTTTATTGGAGAGTCAATAAAATCCTGTTTGTTTTGTTTTTCCATTTTTTATAGCCCCATTTTGAGGAGCCAAGAAAAAAACGAGTTGCTCAAGTTTTTTACTCCCATTGTTCCTTTACTCCGAGTTTAGCTAGTGGTTAAAATTTGAATCAATTCTCACCCCTTTTGTCAACATACCTGACTGCTGCACATGTGGTGCTGCAAAAATAAGATAGAGGCCTGCCATAGAAGAAAAATCACAAATTCCTTTTTGCTGTTTGTGGACTGTGTACGTTTGTAATTGACGTCCAATAAGTCCACACGATGGGAGGATCTGTCATGGCGGCATGTTGTGCCGGCTGATTTAAACGTGACGGTGAAGATTTTTGATCAACCAGCCCATCATGAATCAAACATTTTCAGTTTATCATAAATAATCCAGGTTGTCCTTCTGTGCTGATCTTTAGAGATTCTCAAACAGATGAAGCTGCTTTTCTACTTTCAACTACTTTTATTTTTAGGACCGGTGTGATTTTGTTTAAAGTGTTTTAAAGGGTCAAAATACATGAATATTAGAGGGCTGAGGAGCGTGTGTGTCCCGTGATGATCTCATCCTTGCACTTCCAGTATTTCCTTCTGGGAAATGTGAAGACAGCAATCAGAAGGCTCAGGAGTCTGTTGTGTGAACAGCATCCTGGGATCTGAGGAGTTAAAAACACACCAGCCTCGTAGCTCTGCACCTTTTCTCTGTTCACAGCTTCTGTTCAAAAACAAGATAATATGTTTAGGCATTTTGCGCGAAAACCTAAAACCTACTATACACTGCGGAGTAGGAAGCCACATTAATGCAGAGATTTACCATCTTGCAAAGAGCAGTTTTTGGTGCTTGTCTGAGGTTTTTAGTTTCCAATTCCGATTTTTATGCTTACTGTATGTAAAGAGTACAAGAGTACATGTTGAATTACTCTGGTGATGCTGGGGGAAAATAGTAGAAAGGAGCCATAATACAATATTTTTGTTCTGATTTAGGGGTCTGCTGTCTGAGAAAACAGATGACAACTTGTTCTACGTGGATCTTGGGCAGCCAGAGAAACCGGAACAGAAAGGTGAATTGTCTTGTTGCCTACAATGGTATATGACCTAGGTCAATATCTTTGATGGGAATAAATCATTTCTGGCTTTAAATTGTGTATGTAATGTGAGGTTTGTTCCTTTTTTCCAGCTGAAGACGCACAGCCTGATGATGGGAAGAAGAGGAAAGGGAAAAGCTCACGTCCTCTGAGGATAGACCTCATCCTTCAACGAGATTCTCTGGTTCCTCCTCCTAAAGAGTCAGTACCCATCATGACACAGTTCTGGTTAAAAGAAACTACACCCTCTATCAGTTCAAGCGTTTAAAGCAAGGTTAAAGGAGAAGTCCGGTCAGCAAGGAAAAATCAGTGGATCTTTAGCTGTACCTAAAACTAATAGGTTCGTGGTGATTTAATGAATTTAGCGTTTATCAGTAAGAAAATAAATTGTTGTCTCGATCACTGTGTATGAGGGGCGGCCATTATTGTCCATATTTGGGCAAATTGGCTGCCTGACATCACATCCTGTGACATTATGTTGCGTTAAGGCACTGCGCTCTACAAGCTAATTCAGTAGGAACCGTTCCACACAGCTGCGATCAACAAGAATTTCGGATTTCCAGAGGACTTCACCGCTGAAATTCGCGAGAGCTATTGTTAAAGCAACAACGCTCACGTGCATGGCAGTTGGATCTATCAATACATCGGGTAAAAGTGGAAAAAACATAATTTTTTTTCACCTTTCCGATTCATGATCCACCACAGGTTCTTTTGTTGGATTGCCAACCTAAAGAGAGGATTTGCCATCGAGCTTCTGGCCAGATAGAAAACACGTCGTCTGTAGCCAAAATTTCAAAGAAGAATTTTTTCAAGATGACGTGAGAGCGAGGATGTTTTGGTATCCATTTTAACTTCGACGAAGCATCTGACCACTTCTCTTTTGTGAAGTGAAACACGGGGAGTATAGCGTCACTACTGCCGCGTAGCCGTAATATGCGTAAAGCTAAAAACAGCTGCCGTGCTAGCTGTTTAGAACGGGAGCTTTTCTGGACGTTTTATGTGGCTCTCAAACATCAACACTTTTAAAATAAAAAAAACGTCAGTCTGGGGAGGCGTTGCAAGTTAAGCCTGACACCTCGCCAGGCTGTTAATGCGCAGGGGAAACAATGCGTCCATGTGTTTTTTTCCCTGCCACTCACTATATGCACGCGTGAAAGAAAAAGAAGAAGAAAAAAAAACGCGTGTTAACGTCAAATAAACATGCAAGCATATCGAGTTCGCTTTTTTTTTTTTTTTGGAATGTTGGCGAGGCGGTAGCGTGAGTTTGGCGAGGCGCTGCGGGAAACCCTGCCATCACACCCCACATTTGTGCCCCACTGACAGGTGAGGTGGGTGCCTGCTGTAGCAAATTAAGAAATTAAGCCAATAGGTGCTGTTCACTATCAAGGGTAAAACGCTGGCGCAGAGTCCGCGGCTCACTATTTCGGTCTGAAAGGTAGGGATTGGTTAATGTTTACTGGCCTGCAGCTCCCACAGAGATCAATATTTTTACCTCCTTTTTCTGTGTATATATATATATATTAAAATGTACAAACTCTGCTGAGTTTGCCCCCATATAGTCCACGGAGTCTTCTACACTAAGATATTCAGTGGTTCTGAAATTTTCATGGACGATAAACATATTGGACATTTAAACATTTTGTTTTGCAACAGCAGAAAAACCCTGAGGTCAGCATAATAAACCATGTTTGCTTACTATAACTGGATTCCCTCTACTTTAGGTTCGCTCTCTCCTGAACCAATTTGTAACGTCTTTTTGTACGGTTGTTCTTCTGTTTCTTCTTCCATTTCCGCAGCTGTTAACAACCATCTCATACCCGTGTAGTTAAACTACACATCTGTTTATCTGCAGTATTTTCATGGATCTTAGAAATAAGCTAATTTTGTGCATCGTGTATTTTATTGAATGTTTTTTCTGAAAACTTTTCTTTCACGCTGCTTCCATTGATTGTGTTTCTGGTCCCAGTTTCAGCAGATCTTTGATTTGACTTTGGTTGATCAACCCACAATAGCTCTGAGCCACCCCCTGTTCACATTTCCTTACTGTGTAATATAGAAATGTACTACAGGTATGAACTGACACGTGGTCAGTATGAAACGTCCCACAGTAGACGGCTCCATTTTGGGTCCAATAAAGGTCTGAAACAACCCAGACTGGAAGGGATAGTATGGCATTGAGAAACGCCTACAGAACATGACGGACTTGTCTCATACAGCCATCCTCGTGGATACGTTTGATGACACAAAAACTCGTCAAATCAAATTTAAATGGTGGCTTACCTTTTTAAAAGTCTCTGAGCAAAGTCTTCCCTGACTGCAGTTGTCAGCAAACAGCCTTAAATCGGAGGCACCCGGACGTTCGCTCAGTTCTTTCCTGAAAACCTTTCAACACCTGTGTGGGAACTTTGTCCATTTTTAGCGGCTCATGCTTCAGCTGTAAATACCGTATTTTTTAGACTGTAAGGCGCACTTAAAACCTTTAAACTTTCTCAAAATTTGATGGTGAGCCTTATAATCCGGTGCACCTTATATATGATTAAAGTTGTGCTTACTGACTGATTTTATGTGGTACAATGCACTCAAAAATGTCAATGTGTAAATACGATTTGGTAAGCAACAAAGCTGCTCTGCTCAATGGATATTCAAAGCATTACGGTACACTGTGTCACTACCTGATCAGACCCCTGAGCTGTCTACAAGACTGCCTGACTGGAATGTCTAAACTAGAAGTGCATTAACATAAGGCAGCCTGTGCCCAGAGTATATGTTAGCAGCAATAAAGTAGGTTAATTCAATTTAAAAGTTGCATTTATTCTGGCTTTATGTTAGAAACAGGGCAGTGTCGACCAACTACTCTGTCCTCCAGACAGAGATGGAGAGCTCTCCCTCTCAGGAGAGAGTGGTGTTGGAAAGTGCAGCAAAGCAGCATACGTGTGTCCTACGCTCTGGTTAGCTTTTCATTTTAATAAGTCAATAAATGCACACCAGAAGCATAATATGGGCGTACAACGCATGTATTTATGCTACGCGACAGGTAAGAAATATAATCCGAAAAATACGGTACATATAACAGTAGTTATCGGCTGAGATGCCTGCCATAGAAGAAAAATCACAAATTCTTTTTGCTGTTTGTGGACTGTGTGCGTTTGTAATTGACGTCCAATAAGTCCACACGATGGGAGGATCTGTCATGGCGGCATGTTGTGCCGGCTGATTTAAACGTGACGGTGAAAATTTTGTTTTCAGTTCCACAACTCAGGACGTTTTATAGATTTTTTGATCAACCAGCCCATCATGAATCAAACATTTTCAGTTTATAGTAAATAATCCAGGTTTTCCTTTTGTGCTGATCTTTAGAGCTTCTAAAACAGATAAAGCTGCTTTTCTACTTTCAACTACTTTTATTTTTAGGACCGTTGTGATTTTGTTTAAAATGTTTTAAAGGGTCAAAAGACATGAATACTAGAGGGCTGAGGAGTGGTGTGTCCCGTGATGATCTCATCCTTGCACTTCCAGTATTTCCTTCTGGGAAATGTGAAGACAGCAATCAGAAGGCTCAGGAGTCTGTTGTGTGAACAGCATCCTGGGATCTGAGGAGTTAAAAACACAACGACCTCGTAGCTCTGCGCCTTTCTCTCTGCTCACAGCTTCTCCGCCCCGTCCTCAGGCTTCACCGACTAAACGTGTCCCGCTTCTCCCCCGTCAGCATCCTGGCCTACCAGCAGCCAAATGCCAAGAAACTGCGTCGGATCGCCCAGAAGGCCGAGCAGCTGGCAGCCAAAGGTGTGGTGCCGCGGCGGCAGAAACGGCTGCTGAACAGACGGCCCGTCGACAGGACCGCCAAGAAGGCAGAGGCCAACAACAACCCAGACCGAGAGTATTATGACATATGGGAGCAACAGCGTGAGTGTGTGTGTGTGTGTGTGTGTGTGTGTGTGTGTGTGTGTGTCCGTCCAGTGATGATCCCATCCTTGCGCTCCCAGTATTTCCTTCATGGGAATGTGAAGACCAACCTGGAGCTCAGAGTAGTGTTGTGTGAACTCTCCTCTGGGATCTGAGGACAGAAAATGATGCCATGAAGTTTAGTTTTAGGGTTAAATGTTTGAACGGGAGCGTTGAACTTCTCCTGTCTGTGCAGCCAAGGTTACTGCTGATCCCTGGTATCTGCAACAGACTGGGAAGAAGCTGGTTAAGGTGAGACTAACCAGGGATTGGCTTTTAACTCTTCATGCGGTTCCTCTGCTGTTAGTCACATGTGTGTGAATGTTGGTGGTAAATGATGGCCGTATGTCCGACCAGCGGCCAGAGAAGCTGAACGAGAAGCCGTCGGTGCTGCCGGCTGTGGAGGTGATCGCTCCAGGTGGATCCTACAACCCAGACTTCTTTTCCCACCAGGTAACCCAAAACTTATAGTTCACCACTAGGTGCATGATTACAGCGACGTGCAAAAACTTTTACACCCTTTGAACCTTTTCACATTGTTGTTGTGTTAGAACCGACTTCTCAGATTACATCATTGGTACTTTGTTGTTGCCATTTGTTTGGTTTTTAATTTTGTAAGATTGACCCCCCCCCAGTCAAGGTTCACTGTGCAAAGTCTTTGTTCTTTCCACCATAATTTTCCAGACATTAAGGTATAAAGGTCATCCTAAGGTCTCAGTCACCCCCTGGTGGTCACAGGCATATTACACATCAGAACTTTACACGTTAATATGTTGTATTTATATTCACACTGGATGTCTTTATGGTGGAACAACCAAAAAACTATTTCCCATTTTACACCATATACTTTAATTGGTGTCAGCTGATCTTTGATGTCCTACCCATAAACTTGTATTCCTTCTTTAAATGACAATTTATGTTTTTGGCTGCACAAAGCAGCACTATGGCAGTACAAACATTTGACATTATTTTTGTTAGATTTGACGAATGTGGCGACTGACAGCGAGCATCTCTTTGCAAAGCTCAGCGTTTTAGTGAGACTAGCTTCTTCCTCCTCATATTTAGCTGCGACATAATCTTCTGTTAAAGTGTAATTAGAACCGGTATGATGCTGTAAATGCTTCACTGCTGACTAAAAGTGAACCACCTGGTTATCACCCTGTAAACCCAGGCGCTGCTCCAGGAGGCCCATGAGGTGGAGGTCCAGAAAAAAAAGCAAGAGGACAAATTAGAGCGACAGCTGGCTGTCAACAGAGAGGACAAAGCTACAGAGGTGGGTCTTATAATCCTGCTACCAGTGGGTTTTACTCTGGCTGAGCTTTCACCTTTTTATTTTAAATTTATTTTCATTTTTTTAGGAGACAAATCTTCGTGAGCAAGTGGAAGGTTTGGTGGAGGAAGAGGAGAATAACGAAGAAGAGGCGGCTCCTTCAATGGAAGACGATGAAGCGGCGCTGGCGGCCATCGCAGTGACTCAGAAGAAGACGGAAAGACAGATAAAGAAGGAGAGGGCAGAAAAAATAAAGGTATATCAGTCATTGATGCTTTATCTGCTCCTCCAGTGAGGTATCACGCTGATTAATGACGGGCTGGAATGTTTATAATCATAATCAATTTATGCTTCATATGTGATAAATGCAGCGAGGTGATGGAGTAAAGTGCTTTGTGCAGCTCTTTCTAGCAATAAAGTAGATATTCAGTGAGAACTTTTCTCATTTATTCACAATAAATACCCAAACTCAAATTAGAATGCCAGAACTTCTCTGCGCTATTAAAGCAAGGTTTTTGTTTTTATGTGAACCGCATTCCATTCTTTGTTTTGCATGTTATGTTTTTTGTCCCTAGAAAGGTGAAACATTGTCAAATACCTTGCAAAGGTGCTCCATGTTCTGCTGAACCACCGCACCTTGTTCTATTTGTGAAAGCTGGTTAATAGTCGCTAAATGTGGAACTCTTTGGTTGTTGATTTGTTGAAGTAAATTTCAGTCATTCAATAATTACATTACATTATCCTGTTGGACTAGTATATAATGTCAGGATGGACTAAGGGGAATCCAGAAAAAGACGAACTGAATCTGGGAATTTTGAAAAAAATGCATATAGGGCCTTAGGTGTCTGTGCTGAATATCTGCAAAATACTGCAAAGCTTAAAAGTACGCTGCTCAAAAAAGAAAGGGAACACTTAAACGACACAATGTAACTCCAAGCCAGTCACACTTCTGTCTCCTAAAGAAGCAACACTGATCGACAATCAGTTTCCCCTGCTGTTAGACACCAGGTGAAACTAGAGGCAGTTAGCAAGACCCCTTCAGTAAAGGAGAGGTTCTGCAGGAGGTGACCACAGACCACTTATCTGATGTTTTGGTCACTTCTGAATGCTGGTGCTGCTTTCACTGTAGTGGTAGCATGATATGGAGTCTACAACCCCCACAAGTGGCTCAGGTAGTGCAGCTCACCCAGGATGGCACATCAGTGCAAACTGTGGCAAGAAGGTTTGCTGTGTCTGTCAGCGTAGCGTCCAGAGCATGGAGGCGCAACCAGGAGACATGCCAGTACATCAGGAGACGTGGAGGAAGCCGTAGGAGGACAACAACCCTGCAGCAGGACCTCTACCTCTGCCTTTGTGCAAGGAGGAACAGGAGGAGCACTGCCAGAGCTCTGCAGAATGACCTCCAGCATGTCTACTGAGGGTCATTGATTTCCATTGATCATTGTTTGTGATTTTGTTGTCAGCACATTCAAGTATGTAAACAAACAATGTATTTAATGAGAATATTTCATTCTTTCAAATCTAGGATGTTATTATAGTGTTCCCTTTATGTAAAAAACCCTATAATATGGCTCGATTTTGAATACTATTCTACGTTTTTTTTCATTTATGCTTTTCCCAATTCCTGTGAGTCATTCATATGTTCTATGATTTGTAGATCTGACTAAGAAATTTATTATACTGTAATAACCCTAAACTCCCAGATGCAAAGAGGCAATATTTTATCTGCAAACATTACACTTTGCCTGTAAATCTGACACACTCTGCTCCTCATGCTGCTTTATTATATGTTTAGTTTGTTACAATCACAAAGTGTGGATACTGTGTTTATTACATGCTCCATCATCTTGGGGAAAGTGTATTCGGGTTGAGGACAGGGATTTCAATAGTTGGTTGAACCCTGTTGGCTTCATAGAGCTGGGGTCAAAGTTGTTGGTTGTCGTCCTAAAGCATTTCTAACCATTTTTGTCATTCCCTTTCCACTCTGTTTATTCAGATCATGCTCAGTGACGCTTAGGCTGAGAGGTTTGTTCTGTTTTTAGATGCAGTTGTTTAAAGGAGAATCAGTCTCAATCAACATATTTTATCTTTATCAGTCTCAGGTGGAAATTATCTTGTCAGGGAGCATAAATGCACATTTTCTCCCAACCAATGAGAAGAATATATTGTGAAAAATGGATTTACTCCCAGAATTCCCATATTATCTTTCAGATGTAAACTGAATGATTATATTGGATAAGAGAATCCGCAGCATTTAGTCTCCACACTAATATAAAGTATGAACACAGATGAATTGAGGTATAACTACCTAGAGGGAATTAAGAGAGAATTATCTTTAGCTGATAAAAGATTTGTCTTTATCAAAGGTATTCATAAATTGTGCTCTTCTTCTCTCTGAAAGTCAACTCAGGGTTTTCATATACTTATACTATATTTTCTAAATGCTCGTCTTAAATTTATGGACATTTGAGAAGAAAAGTAGGGAAATGATCCCAAAGCGAGCAAGTCACCTGTGGTCACCTTGACCTGCTGCTCAGAAGCAGCTTAGTTTGTTCCCTTATCAGACGGTGCTGCCACCTCTTTAAGAACACGGTTTGGACCTCAGCAGGTCCGGTAGTCCACCCCTCAGACTTGCTGGTGGTCTCTCTCCTGCTGTTGGCCTCAGAGTGTCTTGGTGATCCGTTCTATCTTGCTGAGATTTTAAAGAAGACTGCAGTAAATACAATGACAGTCAACTTTAAAACAAGTGGGTCCGACTGGTCTGGAGACTTTTGGCACATCTTGTTTGGTGTGTCTCAGCTAGTTCCTCCATCATTGTCCATCCGTCTGCTTCTCCTTTGCTCTCACTTTGTGCTAAGAGCTCGCAGAAGTCAGCCCACCCTGACGGCATCAGGCGCAGACAATCAAGACGTGTTCAGAAGATGTTATCATGCTCTGCAAAAATGGATCTAAAAATAAGTAAAATGTTCTTAAAATTTGTGTTTTTGTCCTAGATTTGAGAAGGTAAATAATATTATCTGCCAATGGAATGAGTATTTTGACCCCTAAAATAAGATAATTTGACATCCTGCACTTGAAGTAAGATGATGGAGATAGATTGTTCCTATTTTAAGTGCAAAAATCTTATTCCATTGGCAGATCATCTAATTAAACTGCTCAAATTAAGGACAAATACACTAATTTTAAGAAAATAGTTTTTCTTAAAATGAAAACTT